>NC_056447.1:49190664-49223164 GCF_018296145.1 Oncorhynchus tshawytscha | reverse complement strand
GTGTGTGATGTTCCTCAGAATGTGTGTGTGTGATTTTTCCTCAGAATGTGTGTGTGTGATGTTCCTCAGAATGTGTGTGTGTGATGTTCCTCAGAACAGATTCTTGTCCATCCATTGTGAACTAACAACACAGTGTATACTTCCTGAAAGTCATATAGGCTGGTTAGGTTGAGGGTCAACACATTAATCATGAGGTCAAATGCCACCTAACCCGTTATTAAACTCTTGACTATCCAGTGTGTCGATGTGGAGGATAAACTTAAATAGAGATTAACCTAAATGATCTGTACAGGCCATGAATTAGATGCCCATTGTGTTGATTGACCGAAATGCAAAATGATAAACGTTGTCACCGGGGCTGGCTAACTATGAGCTTTATACACTCAGTGTACAAAACATTACGAACATAAGGAACCTTCCTAATATTGAGTCGCGCACCCCCCCTCCTTTGCCCTCAGAACAGCCTCAGTTCGTTATGACATGGACTCTACAAGGTGATGAAAGCGTTCCACAGGGATACTGGCCCATGTTGACTCCAATGCTTCCCACAGTTGTGTCAAGTTTGCCGGATGTCCTTTGGGTGGTGGACCATTCTTGATACACGGGAATGTGTGTAGTGTGTAAAAACCCAGCAGCATTGCAGTTCTTGACACACTCAAACTGGTGAGCCTGGCACCTACGACCATACACCGTTCCAAGGCACTTAATCTTTTGTATTGCCCATTCTGCCTCTGAATGGCACACATACACAATCCATGTCTCAAGCCTTAAAAATCCTATATATCCATGGCCACGTATCGTGAATTAATGATTCAAGCATTTCTTTATTTATTGTCAATGAAAAAACATGTTTTAGTTGGCTTCCCATTGACGATCTGGACACACACTATCTTTGAAGCCCCACCTGTGTATGTGTGTGTGTGTGTGTGTGTGTGTGTGTGTGTGCCCTCCCATTTATCTCTGAAAAACATCCAGTTTTTACTCCTCTCCTGTGTTTGCATGTTTGTTGTCAAGATCCATAGAATGATTCTGATTTCTATGTTTGCAACAGCAGGGAGTGCTCTTTGTGTGTGTGTGTACACATGCGTTCCTCCTCCGCTTGCCTTTCTGGTCCTGGTAATTGCATGCTTTTAACACATTTAACCTGCTTACTGTCACCGCTGGGCCAGGTGTTGAGGTTAATGGAACTCATCTTATTGATGATCTCTATTGGAGGACGTTGGATGGAAACTCCAGGGCTCTGAGCTGAGGAGAGGAGAGGAGAGGAGAGGAGAGGAGAGGGAGAGGAGAGGAGAGGAGAGGAGAGGAGAGGAGAGGAGAGGAGAGGAGAGGAGAGGAGAGGAGAGGCCAAAATGGAGCCTCGCATTAGGTAGCTTAGTCACTATGAAAAATGTCAGGACTTGCATATCAGAAATGTGTGTGTGTGTGTGTGTGTGTGTGTGTGTGTTTGCTTGATTGTCTGCATGTGGTGTGTGTGTGTGTGGTGTGTAAGTATGTGTTCCTCTGCACCTGTATTTGTGTGATAGAGAGTGTTTGAGTGATTTTACAGCTCAGCCCGTATACCTTAATTCCACACTTGGCTGAAGGTTGTACCTCCAGGTGTAATGTGGGGCTCAAATATCAGTTTGTCAGAAATGGAATTGAAGAAACCTTGTGTAGGCCCATCACAGGAGAACGAATGGTTTTCCCTTGCCCCTGCATGACGGGGCCTTTAACTTGGACTGGGAAGACGATGAAGGACCCTATTTTCAAGTCGGGCAGCCCTGTGATAAACTACTGCTGGACGCTAGAGAAAGGACAGTGGAGAGGTAGGAAGGTCACTAGAGATGGAAAACTAGACTGAAATACTGTTGACTGGAAGTCAATATCATGATTAACTGCATACTAGCTAAATCTCCAAATGCAAATTGTAATTGTTATATGTAGACAATATAATGAACTTGCATACAATTGTATAGATATTTGCAGACGATTTCTCGTCATTTCTATAAATTAAACTTGTGACTCCCCATCCCGGATCCGGGAGCGTAATCATCGCCTGACACTAATTAGCATAACGCAACGGACATAAATATCCCTAGAAAATATTCCTATTCATGAAAATCACAAATGAAATATATTGAGACACAGCGTAGCTTTTTGTTAATCACCCTGTCATCTCAGATTTTCAAAATATGCTTTACAGCCAAAGCTAGACAAGCATTTGTGTAAGTTTATCAATAGCCTAGCATAGCATTATGCCTTGCTAGCAGCAGGCAACCTTGTCACAAATCAGAAAAGCAATCAAATTAAATAGTTTACCAGATGTTTTCACTCACGAGACTCCCAGGTAGATAGCCAAAGTTCATTTTTTCCCAAAATATTATTTTGTAGGCGAAATAGCTCCATTTGTTCTTCACGTTTGGCTTAGAAATCGCCCGGAAATTGCGGTCACCACAACGCCGAAAAAATATTCCAAATTGAGAACTTGTTCTCAACTAGCCTACCTGGTTAAATAAAGGTGAAATAAATAAAAAATAAACGACAGATTTTCACCTTGTCAGCTCGGGGGAGCTAATCTTGCAACCTTACAGTTAACTAGTCCAACGCAATTAACGACCTGCCTCTCTCTTGTTGCACTCCACAAGGAGACTTCCTGTTACTCGAATGCAGTAAGCCAAGGTAAGTTGCTAGCTAGCATTAAACTTATAAAAAACAATCAATCATAATCACTAGTTAACTACACATGGTTGAAGATATTACTAGATATTATCTAGCGTGTCCTGCGTTGCATATAATCTGACTGAGCATACAAGTATCTAAGTATCTGACTGAGCGGTGGTAGGCAGAAGCAGGCGCATAAACATTCATTCAAACAGCACATTCTTTGCGTTTTCCCAGCAGCTCTTCGTTGTGCCTCAAGCATTGCGCTGTTTATGACTTCAAGCCTATCAACTCCCGAGAGTCTGGTGTTACCGGAGTGAAATGGCTAGCTAGTTAGCGCACACTAATAGAGTTTCAAACGTCACTCGCTCTGAGCCTTCTAGTAGTTGTTCCCCTTGCTCTGCATGGGTAACGCTGCTTCGATGGTGGCTGTTGTCGTTGTGTTGCTGGTTCGAGCACAGGGAGGAGCGAGGAGAAGGGACGGAAGCTATACTGTTACTGGCAATACTGAAGTGCCTATAAGAACATCCAATAGTCAAAGGTTAATGAAATACAAATGGTATAGAGGGAAATAGTCCTATAATTCCTATAATAACTACAACCTAAAACTTCTTACCTGGGAATATTGAAGACTCATGTTAAAGGAACCACCAGCTTTCATATGTTCTCATGTTCTGAGCAAGGAACTGAAACGTTAGCTTTCTTACATAGCACATATTGCACTTTTACTTTCTTCTCCAACACTTTGTTTTTGCATTATTTAAACCAAATTGAACATGTTTCATTATTTACTTGAGGCTAAATTGATTTTATTGATGTATTATATTAAGTTAAAATAAGTGTTCATTTAGTATTGTTGTATCGGCATTGAAAAATCATATTCGGGTCGACCTCTAATCTATACGCTGACTCGGTGAGTGCGTTTATAAATAAGTGCATTGGAGATGTCGTACCCACTGTGACTATTTAAACCTACCCCAACCAGAAACCGTGGAAACTGAAAGCTCGATCCACCGCATTTAACCATGGAAAGATGTCTGGGAATATGACTGAATATAAACAGTGTAGTTATTCCCTCTGCAAGGCAATCAAACAAGCAAAATGCCAGTACAGGGACAAGGTGGAGGCACAATTCAACGGCTCAGACATGAGACGTATGTGGCAGGGTCTACAGGAAATCCTCGACTACAAAATCAAAAACAGCCACATCACGGATACCAAAGTCACGCTTCCAGACAAACTAAATAGCTTCTTTGCACGCTTTGAGGATAATACAGTGCCGCCGTCGCGGCTCGCTAACAAAGACTGTGTACCCCTTTCCTTCTCAGTGGCCGACATGAGTAAAACATTTAAACATGTTAACCCTTGCAAGGCTGCTGGCCCAGACGCAATCCCTTGTCGCGTCCTCAGAGCAGCTGGCTGGTGTGTTTACGAACATATTTAATCACTCCCTATCCCAGTCTGTTGTCCCCATGTCCTTCAAGATTGCTTTCATTGTTCGTGTACCCAAGAAGGCAAAAATAACTGAACTGAATGACTATCGCCCCATAGCACTCACTTCTGTCATCATGAAGTGCTTTGAGAGCCTAGCCAAGGATCATATCACTGCCACCTTACCAGCCACCCTAGACCCACTTCAGTTTGCATACCGCCCCAATAGGTCCACAGATGATGCAATCGCCATCACACTGCACACTGCTCTATCCCATCTGGACAAAAATAATACCTATGTTAAAATGCTGTTCATTGATTACAGCTCAGCATTCAACACCATAGTACCCTCCAAGCTCATCATCAAACTGGAGGCCCTGGGTCTCAACTCCTCCCTGAGCAACTGGGTCCTGGACTTTCTGAAGGGCCACAACCAGGTGGTGAAGGTAGGAAACAATATCTTCGCTGACCCTTAACACTCAATCACGACAGTGTCGCCGTGCATCCTGCCATCTCAATCATTAAGTTTGCAGACAACACTAGTGGGCTTGATCACCAACAACGACGAGACGGCCTACAGGGAGGAGGTGAGGGCACTCTGAGTGCGGTGTCAGGAAAACAACCTCTCACTCAACGTCAAGAAAACAAAGGAGATGATCGTGGACTTCAGGAAACAGCAGAGGTAGCTGCCCCCTATCCATATTGAAGGGACAGCAGTGGAGAAGGTGGAAAATTTGAAGTTCCTGTGCGTACACATCACAGACAAACTGAAATGGTCCACCCACACAGACAGTATGTATGTGTGGATGGACTTCAGGAGGCGTAAAAAAATTGGCTTGTCAACCAAAACCCTGACATACTTTTACAGATGCACAATCGAGAGCATCCTGTCGGGGTGTATCCCCGCCTGGTACAACAACTGCTCCGCCCACATCCGCAAGGCTCTCCAGAGGGTGGTGCGGTCTGCACAATGCACACCGGGGGCAAACTTCCTGCCCTCCAGCACACCTACTTGATAGCTATTATTGCACTGTTGGAACTAGAAGCACAAGGATTTCGCTACACTCGCATTAACATCTGCTAACCGTGTGTATGTGACCAATAACATCTGCTAGCCATGTGTATGTGACCAATAACATCTGCTAGCCGTGTGTATGTGACCATTAACATCTGCTAACCGTGTGTATGTGACCAATAACATCTGCTAGCCGTGTGTATGTGACCAATAACATCTGCTAACCATGTGTATGTGACCAATAACATCTGCTAGTCGTGTGTATGTGACCAATAACATCTGCTAACCATGTGTATGTGACCAATAACATCTGCTAACCGTGTGTATGTGACCAATAACATCTGCTAACCCTGTGTATGTCACCAATAACATCTGCTAACCCTGTGTATGTGACCAATAACATCTGCTAACCCTGTGTATGTGACCAATAACATCTGCTAACCCATCTGTAACCGTGTGTGACCAATAACATCTGCTAACCGTGTGTATGTGACCAATAACATCTGCTAACCGTGTGTATGTGACCAATAACATCTGCTAACCATGTGTATGTGACCAATAACATCTGCTAGTCGTGTGTATGTGACCAATAACATCTGCTAACCATGTGTATGTGACCAATAACATCTGCTAACCGTGTGTATGTGACCAATAACATCTGCTAACCGTGTGTATGTGACCAATAACATCTGCTAACCGTGTGTATGTGACCAATAACATCTGCTAGCCGTGTGTATGTGACCAATAACATCTGCTAACCGTGTGTATGTGACCAATAACATCTGCTAACCCTGTGTATGTGACCAATAACATCTGCTAACCGTGTGTATGTGACCAATAACATCTGCTAGCCGTGTGTATGTGACCAATAACATTCCCCACACCGTTACATCACCGCCAACAGCCTGTACTGTTGACACCAGGCAGGATGGGTCCATAGACTCATGTTGCTTACGCTAAATCCTGACTCGGCCATCAGCATGATGCAACAGGAACCAGGATTCGTCAGACCAGGTAATGTTTTTCCACTCCTCAAATGTCCAGTGTTGGTGATGGCGTGCCCACTGGAGCCACTTCCTCTTGTTTTTAACTGATGGGATTGTAACCCGGTGTTGATCGGTGTGGTCGTCTGCTGCAATAGACCATCTGTGACGAGCACCGACGACTTGTGCGTTCCGAGATGCCGATCTGCACGTTGTATTTCCACACTATGAGGTTGGAATAATACTGTGAAAATGATGATAATGCCTTTTTTTTAGTGTAAGAGCTGTTTGAAAAGACCTCCTGCAATTTCTACCTGTTTTTTCCTGGGGTTTTTGGACCGCCTGGTAAGAGAGGAATCACACCAATAGAACTGGCCGACAGTCAACCACTGATTGGTTTTGGCAAGACTGTTGACAGGAAATTTCACTGAAAGACAGACGGGAACACACTTGTACGGCTTGTAACGTGTGTGGAAAACACTGACTGCAGGCAGAGGTTATAGTGTATCAGCCCTGATTCAGAGCTGTTGAGAGGGAACATTAGGCTGACCAATGGGCATCTTAACCTTAATGGGACACTGACCACTGCATCACGACATGTTGGACAACCATAGATGTTCCCTGAGTAAGGTTGTTTTGAAGATGCACTTTTGGATGTGGAAAGGTAAATGTTGGTCTTATGGTGGTCATTGTCAGGAACATTCTGAATGCACTGGACACATTCTAGAACACATTGGTTTCCTGTTTTTATTCCAACTTAAAGAACAGTCCACTGTTTAGGATACACTCGGTCTCACTCCTATGTTGAGTAGCTCATTGTAACAGCTACTGTGGACTCAGTGCCCTGTCCTCCAAACAATGTCATTGTATCCCCCTCCCCTGCTCTCCCTGGTCCATCTTGCTCACAACAATTTTAATGTCAAATTGACACTTTAGTGAATAGTTCTTTGTGGATTTGGTATTGCCAGGCAACCACAAAAAGGCTGCTGCATTCTCTATCTCTCTATCTCTATCTACCTGTCTCTCTCTCTTTCTCTCCCTATCCCATCCATCTACCTGTCTCTCTCTCTTTCTCTCCCTATCCCATCCATCTACCTGTCTCTCTCTCTTTCTCTCCCTATCCCATCCATCTACCTGTCTCTCTCTCTTTCTCTCCCTATCCCATCCATCTACCTGTCTCTCTCTCTTTCTCTCCCTATCCCATCCATCTACCTGTCTCTCTCTCTTCTCTCCCTATCCCATCCATCTACCTGTCTCTCTCTCTTTCTCTCCCTATCCCATCCATCTACCTGTCTCTCTCTCTCTTCTCTCCCTATCCCATCCATCTACCTGTCTCTCTCTCTTTCTCTCCCTATCCCATCCATCTACCTGTCTCTCTCTCTTTCTCTCCCTATCCCATCCATCTACCTGTCTCTCTCTCTTTCTCTCCCTATCCCATCCATCTACCTGTCTCTCTCTCTTTCTCTCCCTATCCCATCCATCTACCTGTCTCTCTCTCTTTCTCTCCCTATCCCATCCATCTACCTGTCTCTCTCTCTTTCTCTCCCTATCCCATCCATCTACCTGTCTCTCTCTTTTCTCTCCCTATCCCATCCATCTACCTGTCTCTCTCTTTCTCTCCCTATCCCATCCATCTACCTGTCTCTCTCTTTCTCTCCCTATCCCATCCATCTATCTGTCTATCTACCTGTCTCTCTCTTTCTCTCCCTATCCCATCCATCTATCTCTCTATCTCTATCTACCTGTCTCTCTCTCTTTCTCTCCCTATCCCATCCATCTATCTCTCTATCTATCTACCTGTCTCTCTCTCTCTTTCTCTCCCTATCCCATCCATCTATCTCTCTATCTCTATCTACCTGTCTCTCTCTCTTTCTCTCCCTATCCCATCCATCTACCTGTCTCTCTCTCTTTCTCTCCCTATCCCATCCATCTATCTCTCTATCTACCTGTATCTCTCTTTCTCTCCCTATCCCATCCATCTATCTCTCTATCTCTATCTACCTGTCTCTCTCTCTCTTTCTCTCCCTATCCCATCCATCTATCTCTCTATCTACCTGTATCTCTCTTTCTCTCCCTATCCCATCCATCTACCTGTCTCTCTCTCTTTCTCTCCCTATCCCATCCATCTATCTCTCTATCTCTATCTACCTGTCTCTCTCTTTCTCTCCCTATCCCATCCATCTACCTGTCTCTCTCTCTTTCTCTCCCTATCCCATCCATCTACCTGTCTCTCTCTCTTTCTCTCCCTATCCCATCCATCTACCTGTCTCTCTCTCTTTCTCTCCCTATCCCATCCATCTACCTGTCTCTCTCTCTTTCTCTCCCTATCCCATCCATCTATCTCTCTATCTCTATCTACCTGTCTCTCTCTTTCTCTCCCTATCCCATCCATCTACCTGTCTCTCTCTCTTTCTCTCCCTATCCCATCCATCTATCTCTCTATCTCTATCTACCTGTCTCTCTCTTTCTCTCCCTATCCCATCCATCTATCCTCTATCTCTATCTACCTGTCTCTCTCTTTCTCTCCCTATCCCATCCATCTACCTGTCTCTCTCTCTTTCTCTCCCTATCCCATCCATCTATCTCTCTATCTACCTCTCTCTTTCTCTCCCTATCCCATCCATCTATCTACCTGTCTCTCTCTCTTTCTCTCCCTATCCCATCCATCTATCTCTCTATCTACCTGTATCTCATCCCATCCATCTACCTGTCTCTCTCTCTTTCTCTCCCTATCCCATCCATCTATCTCTCTATCTCTATCTACCTGTCTCTCTCTCTTTCTCTCCCTATCCCATCCATCTACCTGTCTCTCTCTCTTTCTCTCCCTATCCCATCCATCTATCTCTCTATCTCTATCTACCTGTCTCTCTCTTTCTCTCCCTATCCCATCCATCTACCTGTCTCTCTCTCTTTCTCTCCCTATCCCATCCATCTATCTCTCTATCTACCTGTATCTCTCTTTCTCTCCCTATCCCATCCATCTATCTCTCTATCTCTATCTACCTGTCTCTCTCTCTTTCTCTCCCTATCCCATCCATCTATCTCTCTATCTACCTGTATCTCTCTTTCTCTCCCTATCCCATCCATCTACCTGTCTCTCTCTCTTTCTCTCCCTATCCCATCCATCTATCTCTCTATCTCTATCTACCTGTCTCTCTCTCTTTCTCTCCCTATCCCATCCATCTACCTGTCTCTCTCTCTTTCTCTCCCTATCCCATCCATCTACCTGTCTCTCTCTTTCTCTCCCTATCCCATCCATCTACCTGTCTCTCTCTCTTTCTCTCCCTATCCCATCCATCTATCTCTCTATCTCTATCTACCTGTCTCTCTCTCTTTCTCTCCCTATCCCATCCATCTATCTCTCTATCTACCTGTATCTCTCTTTCTCTCCCTATCCCATCCATCTATCTCTCTATCTCTATCTACCTGTCTCTCTCTCTCTTTCTCTCCCTATCCCATCCATCTATCTCTCTATCTCTATCTACCTGTCTCTCTCTCTCTTTCTCTCCCTATCCCATCCATCTATCTCTCTATCTCTATCTACCTGTCTCTCTCTCTCTTTCTCTCCCTATCCCATCCATCTATCTCTCTATCTCTATCTACCTGTCTCTCTCTTTCTCTCCCTATCCCATCCATCTATCTCTCTATCTCTATCTACCTGTCTCTCTCTCTCTTTCTCTCCCTATCCCATCCATCTTTCTCTCTATCTACCTGTCTCTCTCTCTCTTTCTCTCCCTATCCCATCCATCTTTCTCTCTATCTACCTGTCTCTCTCTCTTTCTCTCCCTATCCCATCCATCTATCTCTCTATCTCTATCTACCTGTCTCTCTCTTTCTCTCCCTATCCCATCCATCTTTCTCTCTATCTACCTGTCTCTCTCTCTTTCTCTCCCTATCCCATCCATCTATATCTCTATCTCTATCTACCTGTCTCTCTCTTTCTCTCCCTATCCCATCCATCTATCTGTCTATCTATCTCATTTCTCTCCCTATCCCATCCATCTTTCTCTCTATCTACCTGTCTCTCTCTTTCTCTCCCTATCCCATCCATCTATCTCTCTATCTCTATCTACCTGTCTCTCTCTCTTTCTCTCCCTATCCCATCCATCTATCTCTCTATCTCTATCTACCTGTCTCTCTCTTTCTCTCCCTATCCCATCCATCCATCTATCTCTCTATCTCTATCTACCTGTCTCTCTCTTTTCTCTCCCTATCCCATCCATCTTTCTCTCTATCTACCTGTCTCTCTCTTTCTCTCCCTATCCCATCCATCTTTCTCTCTATCTACCTGTCTCTCTCTCTTTCTCTCCCTATCCCATCCATCTATCTCTCTATCTATATCTACCTGTCTCTCTCTTTCTCTCCCTATCCCATCCATCTTTCTCATCTACCTGTCATCTCCCTATCCCATCCATCTATCTCTCTATCTCTATCTACCTGTCTCTCTCTTTCTCTCCCTATCCCATCCATCTATCTGTCTATCTACCTGTCTCTCTCTTTCTCTCCCTATCCCATCCATCTTTCTCTCTATCTACCTGTCTCTCTCTCTTTCTCTCCCTATCCCATCCATCTATCTCTCTATCTCTATCTACCTGTCTCTCTCTCTTTCTCTCCCTATCCCATCCATCTATCTCTCTATCTCTATCTACCTGTCTCTCTCTTTCTCTCCCTATCCCATCCATCCATCTATCTCTCTATCTCTATCTACCTGTCTCTCTCTCTCTTTCTCTCCCTATCCCATCCATCTATCTCTCTGTCTGTCTGTCTCTCTGTCTCTCTGTCTCTCTCTCGCTCTCACTCGCTCTCTCACTATCTGTCAGATTCTTCACGATGAGGAGTGGTGGGTTGTGTGTGTGTGTGTGTGTGTGTGTGTGTGTTTAGGGGGTGATTTAGAGAGAGGGGGGATGGTGGGTTGGTATAGTATTAACCGTAGCATAATGGTTGTGTGTGATGTAGGTAGCTGTTTGGCAAGCCTCCAGGCTATGGAGGTAAAATTAAAGCCCAGAAATCAAATTAGGGAGTCCCAGGGGGTGTGGTGGTGATGAGCACTACTCATCTACGCTGATAGCCATGCACACACACACAAGCCTGCGCGCACACACACACACACACACCCCACTGATGGCTAGGAGGCACAATTTGTTAACAATTACTGCTCGTTAGTTGAGCTTCCTGTTAGCGCCAAGCTACCATGGCTGATATCCGCACCAGGCTCTATTGTCTTGTAATTATCGCGGTTTGAGAGATGCCAGCGGTTTATCCATCTTCTTCAAGTTTCCCCAGCTTCCCTGATTGGCAATTTGCTTTGGAGTCACCATTATGGGAACACGTGTCTCCAATGTCGGTGGGATGGGTTTCAAATGATTATAATTACATTTTTCCGTTGGTAGCTATAACATACCATTTATTTGCTCAAACATGCAAAAAAAATGTATCTGTCTTAGATTGTAAAGCAATAACATGTATTTCCATTTACCTGGGTTTTTTGACAAATATTTTTTATTCAACTTTTATTTTGACAGGGAGTCAGTGCTGAGCCCAATGTCTATTTTCCAGATGAACCCTGGATAGCACCACAATACACATCAAAATACAATAAACACATAAAACTACACATTCATATACACATTCAAATACACATTATTATACACAACTATACACGAAAAGCAAAACAATCGTAAAAACACAGACACATTCTTCAGTTAAAAAGGTTCCCTAACAACCATCTGAAATGCCATAGAGGCACCAATTCGTCCAATTGTAAAGTGTATTCTAGATCATTCCACGTGTAAGCTATAAAACTCAGTGCAGAGTGAAGGGATCCATGCATGAGGGTTTGGTAGCCCGTACATCTATAGGTTAACTAATGAGGTAAAGGTATGGCGGAAGTTTATACATGAGAGGGTTTGGTAGCCTGTACATCTATAGGTTAACTAATGAGGTAAAGGTATGGCGGGAGATTATACATGAGAGGGTTTGGTAGCCTGTACATCTATATGTTAACTAATGAGGTAAAGGTATGGCGGAAGATTATACATGAGAGGGTTTGGTAGCCTGGAGGTAAAGGTATGAAGATTATACATGAGAGGGTTTGGTATCTATAGGTTAACTAATGAGGTAAAGGTATGGCGGAAGTTTATACATGAGAGGGTTTGGTAGCCCGTACATCTATAGGTTAACTAATGAGGTAAAGGTATGGCGGAAGTTTATACATGAGAGGGTTTGGTAGACCGTACATCTATAGGTTAACTAATGAGGTAAAGGTATGGCAGAAGTTTATACATGAGAGGGTTTGGTAGCCCGTACATCTATAGGTTAACTAATGAGGTAAAGGTATGGCGGAAGTTTATACATGAGAGGGTTTGGTAGCCCGTACATCTATAGGTTAACTAATGAGGTAAAGGTATGGCGGAAGTTTATACATGAGAGGGTTTGGTAGCCCGTACATGAAGGCTTTTATAGACAAAAAGGTTGAGGGGACTTCAAGGAAGGTCAGCCTACTTTCTGATACAAAATGCAATAATGTGTACTGAACCTATCGCCCGTAATAAAGCACAATGCTCTGTGATAAACTGTGTCCAGTACAGTGGCAGCTGCATTCATATAGGCATGTTCAGAATTGTTTTCTGCTATTTAACGAAAGAGAGGACCTGTTCCTATAGAATAAACCTATTTTAATTCTTAATTTCTTAACTAGCCAGCTGTGGGGACAATAGCTAACACCACAGTTTCATCTGCATACAGGTGAAAGTACAATTTTTTTTTTTTTTTTTTTTTTTTTACAGATAAACCAATATTGTTAATGAAAATAGTCAAAAGAACCGGACCAAGAATCGATCCCTGTGGGACACCCTTTGTTATATCCAGATTTAACTCCATCAGTTAATACACACTGGGTTATTTAAATCATTTTCAAACCAGCTACACACAGCCTGGTCCAGTCCAATTTATGAAAGCCTCTGAATGAGTAATAGGTATGGACTTTAGACAGGTCAATAAAAAGGGCTGAAACAATGTTTCTTCTTATCCAAACAATCAAGACACAATTGAATACCAAAGAAGTAGCAGAGATGGTACTATAACCTGGTCTTAAAGCCTGACTGGTGTACATTTAGAATACATTTTGTAGTTAACAAGTTGAGTATTTACCAAGGATTCTAGAATTTTTGCAAAAGAGTTTGGAAATGGGGCAACAAGGTCACCACCCTTGTGAAGGGGGAATATATGGGCCGGCCGCCTTCCAGACCCTAGGGATGGTATCATGTGTGAAAGATTTTGCAATCAGGATCAGATATTTGCAGCAAGAAAGTATAAAGCAAATCAACCCCAGTGGATTTTTGTTTTACATACATCTTGTGTTAATACGTCTCAAGTAGAAAGTTGTTGAAATGAAAACAAAGATTCACTAAAATAATTTATCCATACCTTTTAATTGCAAAACAATCAGTGCCATCTACAAATAAAATAAAATCAAATTTATTTATATAGCCCTTCGTACATCAGCTGATATCTCAAAGTGCTGTACAGAAACCCAGCCTAAAACCCCAAACAGCAAGCAATGCAGGTGTAGAAGCACGGCGGCTAGGAAAAACTCCCTAGAAAGGCCAAAACCTAGGAAGAAACCTAGAGAGGAACCAGGCTATGTG
The DNA here is from genome assembly GCF_018296145.1 of Oncorhynchus tshawytscha. Classification (NCBI taxonomy): domain Eukaryota; kingdom Metazoa; phylum Chordata; class Actinopteri; order Salmoniformes; family Salmonidae; genus Oncorhynchus; species Oncorhynchus tshawytscha. The sequence goes on along the minus strand of NC_056447.1, from coordinate 49,209,446 downwards.
GGGTGGCCAGTCCTCTTCTGGCTGTGCCGGGTGGAGATTATAACAGAACATGGCCAAGATGTTAAAATGTTCATAAATGACCAGTATGGTCGTATAATAATGAGGCAGAACAGTTGAAACTGGAGCAGCAGCACGGTCAGATGGACTGGGGACAGCAAGGAGTCATCATGTCAGGTAGTCCTGGGGCATGGTCCTAGGGCTCAGGTCCTCAGAGAGAGAGAAAAAAAGAGAGAATTAGAGAGAGCATATGTGGGGTGGCCAGTCCTCTTCTGGCTGTGCCGGGTGGAGATCTACAACTGTCTCTGAGATCTGCGATTTGTCATTTAGCATATACTGTATACATACCATGCAATTTATTTGCTTCGTTAGAACAGTTTATGTTGCCCTCAGAACAGCCTCAATTCATTGGACTCTACAAGGTGTCGAAAACATTCCACAGAGATGGCCCATGTTGACTCCAATGCTTCCCACAGTTTTGTCAAGTTGGCTGGATGTCCTTTGGGTGGTGGACCATTCTTGATACACACGGGGAAACTGTGAAGCGTGAAAACCCATCAGAGTTTCAGTTGTTGACACACTCAAACCGGCACGCCTGGCACCTACTACCATACCCTGTTCAAAGACACTTCAATATTTTGTCTTTTCACTGTCTGAATGGCACACACACACAATCCATGTCTCAAGGCTTAACAATCCTTCTTTAACCTGCCTCCTCCCCTTCCTCTACACTGATTGAAGTGGATTTAACGAGTGACATCAATAAGGGATCATAGCTTTCACCTGGATTCCCCTGGTCAGTCTGTCAGGGGAAAAGCAGGGGTTCCTAATGTTTTGTATGCTCAGTGTATATCCTTCCTAATGTCGTAAATGTAATTTGTCTTGACATTTTTCTTTTATTATTGGCTTTTTCAAATAGGAGGTTCTGGTTAAACATTTTCCAGTCAAACTATGAGGTTATTCTCTGTGATCAATTCAATGGCCCTCACTAACGCTCTCACTACTCGCTCTCTCTGTGCTCAGGTCTTAGCAGCTCTTTCTCTCTCCCCCTTCTCTCTCTCTCTCTCTCTCTCTCGCTCTCTCTCTTTCTCCCCCTCTCTCGCTCTCTCTTTCTCCCCCTCTCTCTCTCTTTCTCTCTCCCCCCTCTCTCTCTCTCTGTCTCTCTCTCACTGTCTCTCTCTGACTGTCTCTCTCCCTCTCCCCCTCTCTCTCACTTCTCTCTCTCTCGGTTTCTGTTTCTCTCCTCTCTCCCTGTCTTTCTCTCTCACTCTCTCTGTATAATGCGGTGTGAATCCAATGCTGCTCACACAAAGGAACATCATTGTGTAACTGTGCTTCGATCTTAATGAGCCAACACTCTGGGTACCATACGCCCCTTCCACCTTTCCATGGGCCCCTAACCACACCCCTCATTAATATTAACCCACCCTACCTCATTATTCATGAGCAGCTCTCTGTGTAGTCATGTGCACCGAGGCTGAGAGGGAAAAGAGGGCGTGTCTTACCCAGTGAGCGGGAGAGCGGGAGTCACAACTCCAGCGTGTGGTGTGTGTGTGTGTGTGAGAGAGAGAGAGAGAGAGAGAGAGGAGAGAGGCACCGGCAGATGCTGAAACTGTTACTATTACTACCACCATCGCTACTAGTGTATCCATTACAGTCAGTGCTTCTATAAGAGCATTTCTCTAGTACAACCAGCTGGAGCTTTTCTGTGGTTGTCTGTGAATGACTGTGTGTGTGAACGAGTGTGTGGTGCCCTGTACAGAGTGACTGATGAGAACGTGTGCACTGGTCTGGAGGGGGACCCCGTCCGTACAGTTCCACTGCCGCTGCTGTCGCTCGGGGACGATTGGACGTCCGGCGTTGCCACGACGACTAGAATGGGCTGCAATCTGTGCACTTTACAGAAACGAGAGGAACACTATAAGCTGCTGTATGAGATCGCACAGGTGAGTGGAGCCATCTCTGATGCAAGGGGCTCGCTGCTGCCATTCAGTCAGGGTGCTTTTGTGTGTGTTGTGTATGGTGTGTGTGTGTTGTTTATGACGTTCATTTGTACTGCGTTTGGTGTGTGTGTGTGTGTTGCGTATGGTGTGTGTGTGTCGTCTATGGTCTGTGCAGAGCAGTTTTACTATCTTGCATCTCTGCTGTATGTTGAGAGGATCTGTGTTTTATACCTGTTAGGAGGACAGTGTCAGACATTACAACTAAGACAAAGAGAATGAGAGATAAATACAGGGAGAGGATAAGGAGAGAGAGACTCATGTATTTGATGCAGCGAGGCAGAGTGGTCTTTAAAGTGTCAGAGTAGAGTGGTGCCCATCAGCCAGGCAGCCAGAGAGCCAGCCAGCCAGCCAGCCAGAGAGTCAGCCAGCCAGAGAGTCAGCCAGCCAGAGAGATCAGCCAGCCAGCCAGAGATTCAGCCAGCCAGAGAGTCAGCCAGTCAGCCAGCCAGAGCCAGCCAGTCAGCCAGCCAGCCAGCCAGCCAGAGAGTCAGCCAGCCAGCCAGCCAGCCAGAGAGTCAGCCAGCCAGCCAGAGAGTCAGCCAGCCAGCCAGAGAGTCAGCCAGCCAGCCAGCCAGAGAGTCAGCCAGCCAGCCAGCCAGAGAGTCAGCCAGCCAGCCAGAGAGTCAACCAGCCAGCCAGAGAGTCAGCCAGCCAGCCAGAGAGTCAACCAGCCAGAGAGTCAACCAGCCAGAGAGTCAACCAGCCAGAGAGTCAGCCAGCCAGCCAGAGAAGACTGGTTGAGAAGACTCTTGGTACTAAAGCACACTCACCTGAGTGGACTAGACTAGAGCAAACTAGACTAGAGCAGACTAGACTAGAGCAGGGTAGACTATGGTAGAGTAGAGTTAGAGCCAGCTAGACTATGGTACGGTAGACTAGAGCAGGGTGGAGTAGACTAGACTATGGTAGAGTAGACTAGACTATGGTAGAGTAGACTAGACTATGGTAGACTAGACCAGACTATGGTAGAGTAGACTAGACTATGGTAGAGTAGAGCAGGGTAGTGTAGAGTAGAATAGACTATGGTAGAGTAGACTAGACTATGGTAGATTAGAGTAGAGCAGACAAGTCTAGACTATGGTAGGATAGACTGGGGTAGAGTAAGGTAAAGCAGGGTAGAGTAGTGAATAGCAGGGTAGAGTAGACATGCTCTAGGAAGGGGTACAAAGCTGTTTTGGGGGGGTTTGAGCAATTTGTGACTGGCTTTCACAAAGTGAATTTGTCTGTGTGTTCAGTAACAGAGTGTTTAGGGTTTAGGTACTGTCACGCTGTGTGTTCAGTAGCAGACTGTTTAGGGTTTAGGTCCTGTCATGCTGTCGGTTTAATAGCAGACTGTTTAGGGTTTAGATCCTCTCATGCTGTCGGTTTAATAGCAGACTGTTTAGGGTTTAGGTCCTGTCATGCTGTCGGTTTAATAGCAGACTGTTTAGGGTTTAGGTCCTGTCATGCTGTCGGTTTAATAGCAGACTGTTTAGGTCCTCTCATGCTGTCGGTTTAATAGCAGACTGTTTAGGGTTTAGGTCCTGTCATGCTGTCGGTTTAATAGCAGACTGTTTAGGGTTTAGGTCCTGTCATGCTGTCGGTTTAATAGCAGACTGTTTAGGGTTTAGGTCCTCTCATGCTGTTGGTTTAATAGCAGACTGTTTAGGGTTTAGGTCCTGTCATGCTGTCGGTTTAATAGCAGAATGTTTAGGGTTTAGGTCCTGTCATGCTGTCGGTTTAATAGCAGACTGTTTAGGGTTTAGGTCCTGTCATGCTGTCGGTTTAATAGCAGACTGTTTAGGGTTTAGGTCCTGTCATGCTGTCGGTTTAATAGCAGACTGTTTAGGGTTTAGGTCCTGTCATGCTGTCGGTTTAATAGCAGACTGTTTAGGGTTTAGGTCCTGTCATGCTGTCGGTTTAATAGCAGACTGTTTAGGGTTTAGGTCCTCTCATGCTGTCGGTTTAATAGCAGACTGTTTAGGGTTTAGGTCCTGTCATGCTGTCGGTTTAATAGCAGACTGTTTGAGTCTTGTGTTTTCCTTCCAAGTCTTTGGGGCTTGGGTTTGTTTTGCCTTTATTTTGTGGGGGAGTGCTTAGAGCATGTTTGATGCCACTCTTCTGAGGTTAGATTCAATTGTAGGATTTAATCCAGTTTTTTAAGACACCTGTGTGTTTCAGCTCTCTGCAGGTGTTGTCATCTCAATGTCATGGAAGTTCAGTGCTTTAGGCAATTTACACTAGTACTTCACTTGTTCTGCTATGGTCTTCAAGAAACAATGACTGTGTATGTCTCACACCAAAGAGTTAATGCTTTAATCCTTTGGTGCACTAGTAAGCATTACTCTCCTATTGTATCAATTTGATTATCAGTATGCGGATCTCAAAAGATATCTTTAAAACCTGTTTGGGAAAGGCGTGCCGCTAGAGGGACACCTCGACAACATCGAGCGCCAAATTGAAATGAAAGTATTATAAATATTTAACTTTCATAAAATCACAAGTGTAATAAATCAAAATAAAGCTTAACTTCTTGTTAATCCAGCCGCTGTGTCAGATTTCAAAAAAGCTTTACGGCGAAAGCAAACTATTATTATCTGAGGACAGCGCCGAGCACACAAAACCATACAAACATTTTCCAGCCAAATAGATTAGTCACGGAAGTCAGAAATAGCAATAACATTAATCACTTACCTTTGATGATCTTCATATGGTTGCACTCACAAGACTCCATGTTACACAATAAATGTTTGTTTTGTTCGATAAAGTCCCTCTTTATGTCCAAAAACCTCAGTTTATTGGCGCGTTTTGTTCAGTAATCCATTGGCTCAAAGGCAGTCACAACAGACAGATGAAAAATCCAAATAGTACCAGTAAAGTTCGTAGAAACATGTCAAAGATGTTTATAATCAATACTCAGGTTGTTTTTTTGTCTAAATAATCAATAATATTTCAACCGGACAATAGCGTCGTCAACATAAAGGACAAACAACAAAAGGCACACTCTAGGTTGCTCGCACCAAACAGCTCTGGGACTTTCCACTGTCCACTCATTCAAAATTGTCATTCTCCCTCATTTTTCAGAATAAAAGCCTGACACAATGTCTAAAGACTGTTCACCTCTAGTGGGAGGCATAGGGAACGCAAGCTGGGTCATATCCCTTTATATGGTGGATAGGCTTTCAATGGAAAAACACCCATTTCAAAATAATGGCACTTCCTGGATGGATTTTCCTCAGGTTTTCCCCTGCCATATCAGTTATGTTATACACAGACATTATTTTAACAGTTTTGGAAACTTTAGAGTGTTTTCTATCCAAATCTACCAATTATATGCATATCCTAGCCTCTGGGCCTGAGTAAGTCTTCCATATACTACCTCAATCTCCTCCATTCCCCCCGTCTCCCCAGTCTTCTGCATACCACAATCTCCCCCACACCCCCAGTCTTCTGCATACCACAATCTCCTTCAGCACCCCCAGTCGCCCCAGTCTTCTGCATACCACAATCTCCTCCAGCACCCCCAGTCTCCCCATTCTTCTGCATACCACAATCTCATCCAGCACCCCCAGTCTACCCTATTCCCCCCCAGCACTCCCAGTCTCCTCCAGCATTCCGTCTCCCCAATTTCCCCAGCACTCCCTGTCTCCCCCAGCACTCCCTGTCTCATCCCAGCACTCCCAGTCTCCCCATTCCACCCAGCACCCCCAGTCTTCCCAGTCACCCTCATTCCCCCCAGCACCCCAGTTTCTCCAGTCTCCACCAGCAGCCCTTATCTCATGACAGGCTAATAACTGAGGAGCTCAGCCACTCCCGGAGCTCAACCATGGAGCTCCACCAACCCCCATCCCTCCTACAGGCAGTCTTCACACCAGTGTGATCACAGCCGATTTACAGTGTATACAACCATCCGGTGTATCAATTAGATGTGAAATGTCTCTTTTTACCCTCGTGGAGAGAGGAAAGGAGTGGAAAGGAAGGTAGAGGAGTGGAAAGAAAGGTAGAGGAGTGGAAAGGAAGGTAGAGGAGTGAAGAGGAAGGTAGAGGAGAGGAAGGTAGAGGAGTGGAGAGGAAGGTAGAGGAGTGAAGAGGAAGGTAGAGGAGAGGAAGGTAGAGGAGTGGAGAGGAAGGTAGAGGAGTGAAGAGGAAGGTAGAGGGGTGGAGGGTAGAGGAAAGGAAGGTAGAGGAGTGGAGAGGAGGGTAGAGGAGAGGAAGGTAGAGGAGTGGAGAGGAGGGTAGAGGAGTGGAGAGGAGGGTAGGGGAGTGGAGAGGAGGGTAGAGGAGGGTAGAGGAGTGGAGAGTGGAGATGAGAGGAAGGTAGAGGAGTGGAGAGGAAGGTAGAGGAGTGAAGAGGAAGGTAGAGGAGTGAAGAGGAAGGTAGAGGAGAGGAAGGTAGAGGAGTGGAGAGGATGGTAGAGGGGTGGAGGGTAGAGGAAAGGAAGGTAGAGGAGTGGAGTGGAGAGGAGGGTAGAGGAGAGGAAGGTAGAGGAGTGGAGAGGAGTGGAGAGGAGGGTAGAGGAGGGTGGAAAGGAAGATAGAGAGGGTAGGAGGGTAGGGGGAGTGGAGAGGAGGGTAGAGGAGTGTAGAGGAGTGGAGAGGAGTGGAGAGGGAGATGAGAGGAGTGGAGAGGAAGGTAGAGGAGTGGAGAGGACAGTAGAGGAGTGTAGAGGAGGGGAGGGAAGTGGAGTGGAGAGTAAGGCATAGGAGTGGAGAGGGTAGAGGAGTGGAGAGTGTAGAGGAGTGGAGAGGGTAGAAGAGTGGAGAGGGTAGAGGAGTGGAGAGGAGGGTAGAGGAGTGGAGAGGAGGGTAGAGGAGTGGAGAGGAGGGTATTGGAGTGGAAAGGAGTGGAGATGAGAGGAAGGTAGAGGAGTGGAGAGGAAGCTAGAGGAGTGGAGAGGAGGGTAGAGGAGGGGAGTGGAGTGGAAAGTAAGATAGAGGAGTGGAGTGGAAGGTGGAGGAGTGGAGAGGAAGGTGGAGGAGTGGTGAGGAATTGGAGGAGAGGAAGGGAGTGGAGAGGAGGGTAGTGGAGAGGAAGGTAGAGGAGAGGAAGATGGAAGGTAGAGAAGTGGAGAGGAGTGTAGAGGAGAGGAAGGGAGTGGAGAGGAGAGGAAGGTAGAGGAGTGGAGAGGAGTGGAGAGGAAGGTAGAGAAGGGTAGAGGAGTGGAGAGGAGAGGGAGAGAAGAGGGAGAGAAGAGGAAGAGAGGAGAGAGAAAGGGGAGGGAATTGATGAGGATTGAAAGGAGAGAAGCTTGTTTTCTCAGCACCTCCTGTCAGGACTCAACTACCATTGTCATAATGTGAATGAATAAAGGTGATGCGTGCATCTGTACCAGCACCACTGATGAAGGACCTGGCTAATTGTCAAACAGACCTAGTTGAAACTTTCATAGGAAGGAGATGAGAGAGAGAAGGAGGGAGAGACGGAGATACATAGAAAAGAGAGGGAGAAGAAGGGAAAGAGGGAGAAACATAGAAAAGAGAGAGAAGGGAAAGAGGGAGAAACATAGGAAGGAGACGGGAGAGAGAGGAGGGGGGAAAGAAGGAGAAACATAGGAGAGAGAGTAAGAGAGAGGAGGGAAAGAGGGAGAAACATAGAGAGAGGGGGAAAGAGGGAGAGACAGGAGATAGAGTAAGAGAGAGAAGGAGGGAAAGAGGGAGAAACATAGGAGAGAGGAGGGAAAGAGGGAGAAACATAGGAGAGAGGAGGGAAAGACGGAGAGACAGGAGAGAGAGTAAGAGAGAGAAAGAGGGAGAGACATAGAAAGGAGATGGGAGAGAGAGGAGGGAAAGAGGGAGAAACATGAGAGAGAGTAAGAGATAGAGAAGGAGGGAAAGAGGGAGAGACATCGGAGAGGGAGTAAGAGAGGGAGGGAAATTAGAGAGAAACATAGGAAGGAGATGGGAGAGAGAAGGAAGGAAAGAAGGAGAAACATGTAAGAGAGAGAGAAGGAAGGAAAGAGGGAGAAACATTGGAAGGAGACGAGAGAGAGAGAAGAGGGAGAGACATAGGAGAGAGAGTAAGAGGGAGAGAAGGAGGGAAAGAGGGAGAAACATTGGAAGGAGACGAGAGAGAGAGAAGAGGGAGAGACATAGGAGAGAGAGTAAGAGGGAGAGAAGGAGGGAAAGAGGGAGAAACATAGAAAAGAGAGAGAAGAAGGGAAAGAGGGAGAAACATAGGAAGGAGATGGGAGAGAGAGGAGGGAAAGAGGGAGAGAGAGGAGGGGGAAGAAGGAGAAACATAGGAAGGATATGGGAGAGAGAGGAGGGGGAAAGAAGGAGAAACATAGGAAGGATATGGGAGAGAGAGGAGGGGGAAAGAAGGAGAGAGTAAGAGAGAGGAGGGAAAGAGGGAGAAACATAGGAGAGAGAGAGAGGAGGGAAAGAGGGAGAGACAGGGGAGAGAGAAAGAGGGAAAGAGGGAGAGACATAGGAGAGAGGGGGGAAAGAGGGAGAGACCAGAGAGAGAGGAGTGAAAGAGGGAGAGAGAGAAGAGGGAAAAGAGGGAGAAACATAGGAAGGAGACGGGAGAGAGAGGAGGGGGAAAAGAAGGAGAAACCTGTAAGAGAGAGGAGGGAAAGAGGGAGAAACATAGGAGAGAGAGGAGGGAAAGAGGGAGAGACAGGGGAGAGAAAGGGGAAAGAGGGAGAGACATAGGAAGGAGATGGGAGAGAGAGGAGGGAAAGAGGGAGAAACATGAGAGAGAGTAAGAGATAGAGAAGGAGGGAAAGAGGGAGAGACATAGGAGAGGTAGTAAGATACGGAGGGAAAGAGAGAGAAACATAGGAAGGAGATAGGAGAGAGAGGAGGGAAAGAGGGAGAGACAGGGGAGAGAGAAAGAGGGAAAGAGGGAGAGACATAGGAGAGAGGGAGAGAGGGGGAAAAGGGAGAGACCAGAGAGAGAGGAGGAAAGAGGGAGAGAGAGAAGAGGGAAAAGAGGGAGAAACATAGGAAGGAGACGGGAGAGAGAGGAGGGGGAAAGAAGGAGAAACCTGTAAGAGAGAGGAGGGAAAGAGGGAGAAACATAGGAGAGAGAGGAGGGAAAGAGGGAGAGACAGGGGAGAGAGAAAGAGGGAAAGAGGGAGAGACATAGGAAGGAGATGGGAGAGAGAGGAGGGAAAGAGGGAGAAACATGAGAGAGAGTAAGAGATAGAGAAGGAGGGAAAGAGGGAGAGACATAGGAGAGGTAGTAAGATACGGAGGGAAAGAGAGAGAAACATAGGAAGGAGATAGGAGAGAGAGGAGGGAAAGGGAGAAACATGAGAGAGAGTAAGAGATAGAGAAGGAGGGAAAGAGGGAGAGACAGGAGAGGTAGTAAGATATGGAGGGAAAGAGAGAGAAACATAGGAAGGAGATGGGAGAGAGAGAAGGAGGGAAAGAGGGAGAAAAATAGGAGAGAGAATAAGAGAGAGAGGGAGAGACTTAGGAGAGAGAATAAGAGAGAGAGAACGAAGGAAAGAGGGAGAAACATGTAAGAGAGAGAGAAGGAAGGAAAGAGGGAGACACATTGGAAGGAGACGGGAGAGAGAGAAGAGGGAGAGAAGGAGGGAGAGAGTAAGAGGGAGAGAAGGAGGGAAAGAGGGAGAAACATAGGAAGGAGATGGGAGAGAGAGAAGGGGGAAAGAAGGAGAGACATAGAAGAAAGAGAGGAGGGAAAGAGGGAGAGAGAGGAGGGGGAAAGAAGGAGAAACATAGGAAGGATATGGGAGAGAGAGGAGGGGGAAAGAAGGAGAAACATAGGAAGGATATGAGAGAGAGGAGGGGGAAAGAAGGAGAAACATAGGAGAGAGAGGAGGGAAAGAGGGAGAGACAGGAGAGAGAGAAGATGGAGAGAAGGAGGGAAAGAGGGAGAAACATAGAAAAGAGAGAGAAGAAGGGAAAGAGGGAGAAACATAGGAAGGAGACGGGAGAGAGAGGAGGAGGGAAAGAAGGAGAGACAGGAGAAAGAGTAAGAGAGAGGAGGGAAAGAGGGAGAAACATAGGTGCGAGAGAGGAGGGAAAGAGGCAGAGACATGAGAGAGGGTAAGAGAGAGAGAAGAACAGAAAGAGGGTGAAACATAGGAGAGTAAGAGAGAGAGGAGGAGGGAAAGAGGGAGAAACATAGGAGAGAGAGGAGGGAAAGAGGGAGAGACAGGAGAGAGAGTAAGAGAGAGAAGGAGGGAAAGAGGGAGAGACATAGGAAGGAGATGGGAGAGAGAGGAGGGAAAGAGGGAGAGACATAGGAGAGGGAGTAAGAGAGAGAGAAGGAGGGAAAGAGGAAGAGACATAGGAGAGGGAGTGAGAAGGAGAGAAAGAGGGAGAGACATAGGAGAGAGAGTAAGAGAGAGAGGAGGGAAAGAGGGAGTAAGAGAGAGCAGTAAAGACAGAGAACGATGGTTGAAGAATGGAGATGGGAAGAGAATCACGGCAACAGATGAAGAGAGAGAAAGGTATCGAGGGAGAGAGAGAAAAGGAAAGGAGTGTGTGAGCTCCGTATGTTTCCCTCCTCTGTCACGAGTATCTTCCTGAACACAAAGACACACTGACACACTTCCAACCCGCTGTGTATCTGCTCCACTGCCCAGAGGATTCTCGCTCTCTGTCTCGCTCTCTGTCTCGCTCTCTATTTCAATTCAATTAAGGGCTTTATTGGCATGGGAAACACATTTACATTGCCAACACAAGTGAAGTAGATAATAAGCAAAAGTGAAATAAACAATACAAATTAACAGTAAACATTACACTCACAGAAGTTCCAAAAGAATGAACCCATTTCAAATGTCATATTATGTATATATACAGTGCTGTAATGATATGCAAATAGTTAAAGTACAAAAGGGAAAATAAATTAAAATTAAAATGGGTTGTATTTACAATGGTGTTTGTTCTTCACTGGTTGACCTTTTCTTGTGGAAACAGGTGACACATCTTGCTGCTGTGATGGCACACTGGTATTTCACCCAATAGATATGGGAGTGTATGAATATGTGGGACTGATGTTTAGGCCAAGGTATGTATAGTTTTTTCTGTGCTCTAGGGCAACGGTATCATGATGGAATTTGTATTTGTGGTCCTGGCGACTGGACCTTATTTGGAAAAGCATTATTTTTGTCTTACTGAGATTTACTGAAATTCTCAATTATAGTGGATTTATCGGTGGTGACAATGTTTCCTATCCTAGATAACTCTTCGTGTTGTTGTTTGCTTAGTGTTTTCCTATTTTCCCAGAAGTGGTTAGGGTCTATGGATTCTTCAATTACATTGAACTGATTTCTAACATGCTGTTCCTTTTTCCGTTGTGTATTTCTGTATTGTCTGTGCCTCTGTTTTTGGTGAAAAACGGGGGTGGCAGCATCATGTTGTGGGGGTGCTTTGCTGCAGGAGGGAATGGTGCACTTCACAAAATAGATGGCATCATGAGGGAGGGAAATTATGTGGATATATTGAAGCTACATCTCAAGACATCAGTCAGGAAGTTAAAGCTTGGTCGCAAATGGCTCTTCCAAATGGACAATGACTGCAAGCATACTTCCAAATTTGTGGCAAAATGGCTTAAGGACAACAAAGTCAAGGTATTGAAGTGGCCATCACAAAGCCCTGACCTCAATCCTATAGAAAATTTGTGGGCAGAACTGAAAAAGCATGTGAGAGCAAGGAGGCCTACAAATCTGACTCAGTTACATCAGCTCTGTCAGGAGGAAAGGGCCAAAAAACGTATTATGGGAAGCTTGTGGAAGGCTACCGGAAACGTTTGACCCAAGTTAAACAATTTAAAGGCAATGCTACCAAATACTAATTGAGTGTATGTAAACTTCTGACCCACTGGGAATGTGATCAAAGAAATAAAAGCGGAAATGAATAATTCTCTCTACTATTATTCTGACATTTCACATTGACCTAAGACGGGTAATTTTTACTAAGATTAAATGTCAGGAAAGGTGAGAAACGTTAAAATGTCAGGAATTGTGAGAAAGATGTAAACTTCCGGCTTCAACTGTATGTGTCTCTAATATGGTCATACATTTGTCAGGAGGTTAGGATGTGCAGCTCAGTTTCCACCTCATTTTGTGGGCAGTGTGCACATAGGCAGAGCTGGCTCTCAAGAGAAGACAGGCTTAGGCAACCTTTCTCAATAGCAAGGCTAATGTCATTGAGCCTGTACATAGTCAAAGTGTTTTTTAAGTTTGAGTCAGTCACAGTGGTCTGGTATTCTTCTCTCTGTTTGGGGCCAAATAGCATTCTAGTTTGCTCTTTTTTTTATAAAGTAATTATATTTTGGTTTTCTCATGGTTTGGTTGGTTGTAATTGTGTTGCTGTCCTGGGGCTCTGTGGGGTCTGTTTGTGTTTGTGAACAGAGCCCCAGGACCAGCTTGCTTATGGGACTCTTAAAGTTCTCTCACTCTCTTTTCCCTCCCTCTCTCTGGCTGGAGTTGCAACACTTCTCTTTCACACCACCCCTCTCTCTCTCACAACGCATGCACTCTCTCTCTCACACACACACACCTGGTTCCTTTCTCATTATGCAGTGTGTGACTTCATCTCAGCGTGAGAGAGGTCAGTCTTACAGCGGGTTCGTTTCATGTGCAGGAGTTAGTGTCACAGCAGTTGGTCACTCACACCTCCCCCTCTCTTCTCTAGTGTTCACACTCAGAAACCATTTTGACACTATCCCTGCTGCCCTGACCCCAAGAGCTGTGGGAGATTCATGACTTACTTTTTTTCTCTCCGTCTACTTTATTTCTCTGTTCTCTCTCTCCTCTCTCCTCTCTCTCTCTCTGTTCTCATGACTGCAGGTGCTCTCAGCATGAAAATGTGTTCACCTCTCTCTGGCTTGCAAAGCTTTCTCACAAGGAGGACATTTATTATCAGCCCTGGTCCTGACCAAGAGGCCACAAAATGTTCTTTCTTGCTCTCTCTTTCCAGCTTTTATTTTGTCCCTCCTTCTCTCTCTCTCTGCCTCTTTTTAAGCTAGCTCTCATCGTCTCTCCTCTCTCTCTTTTTAAGCCACCTCTCATCGTCTCTCCTCCATCTCTCATGTTTCTGTCTCTCCCTTAATAGCATGGATGAGTTTCATCCTTTGTTCCTCTCATCCAGTGTCTATTTTAGTTAGTCCCTAGTTGAGTGTCCTGTTGGTGGAGACAGAGATGTCTCAGGAACAAGGATAAAACACATGTCAACACTACTGACATGCTTAACAGCTTTTATTTTCCTTATCATAGCTTGTTCTGAATCCTTGACACATTACCACATGTCTCAAAGTCCCAAAAGGCATTCTTCTCTGTACGATAACATTGTTTTTGCACGTTCTCCCAAAAGGCTTTATTTTAGACAATAACACTGTTTCTTTCCTCTGTGCTCTGGTACAGATGTTTTGAAATCCCAGTGTATCATGGGTTCCCCTCGTGAGTGTCACACATTGTCTGTGTTTGGCTCAGACCCACTGATGTGTGGCTAATTAGCAGCACCACAGATGTTGATGAGTGGAGCAGCTAGCGTAGCAGCTAGCGCAGCGGAATGGAGCAGCTAGCGTAGCTGAGTGGAGCTCAGAGACTAATGGCTGGGATGGGATTCTAGCAGGCTGCTACATTTGTTAGCTTAGCTGACGTTGATCCTTTCTTTCTGTAGCTCAGTTGGTAGAGCATTGTGCTCGTAATAGATAGTGGGTTTGATTCCTGGTACATATAATGTATGCACATATTTGGATACAATCTTCTGCTAAATGACATATCCTGACCAGGTGAATCCAGGTGAAGTTATGATCCCCTATTGATGTCACCTGTTAAAAACTTCTTAGGGCTGCAATCCCGTTAACGGGATGATATGACAACAGCCAGTGAAATTGCAGGGCGCCAAATTCAAAACAACAGAAATCTCATAATTAAAATTCCTCAAACATACATGTATCTTATACTGTTTTAAAGGTAATATTGTTGTTAATCCCACCAGTGTCCAATTTCAAATATGCTTTACAGCGAAAGCACCACAAACGATTATGTTAGGTCACCACCAAGTCACAGAATAAACACAGCCATTTTTCCAGCCAAAGATGGGAGTCACAAAAAGCACAAATAGAGATAAAATGAATCACTAACCTTTGATGATCTTCATCAGATGACACTCATAGGACTTCATGTTACACAGTACATGTATGTTTTATTTGATAAAGTTCATATTTATATAAAAAAATCTGAGTTTACATTGGCGTGTTACGTTCACTAGTTCCAAAAACATCCAGTGATTTTGCATAGCCACATCGATTCAACAGAAATACTCATCATAAATGCAGATGATAATACAAGTTATACACATGGAATTATAGATATACCTCTCCTTAATGCGTCAGATTTTTTAAAAAACTTCCCGGAAAAAGCAAACCATGCAATAATCTGAGACGGCGCTCAGAAATATAATACAATTAGCCACCATGTTGGAGTCAACAGAAACCAAAAATACATGATAAATATTCCCTTACCTTTGATGATCTTCATCAGAATGCACTCCCAGGAATCCCAGGTCCACAATAAATGCTTGATTTGTTCGATTATCCTTTATGTCCAAGTAGCTACTTTTGTTAGCGCGTTTGGTATACATATCCAAACACTTGTGCATTTCTTCAGACACAAACTACAAAAAGTTATATTACAGGTCAAAGAAACATTTCAAACTAAGTACAGAATCAATCATTAGGATGTTTTTATCATAAATCTTCAATAAAGTTCCAACCGGAGAATTCCTTTGTGTCTTGAGGAGGAATGGAACGCAAGTCGATATCATGTGGAATGCACATGACCAGGAAATGGTTCACTCATATCCCAATGTGAATTCAATAGGGCCTGGTTTGAAAATCCACCAACCTCAGACTTCTCACTTCCTGTTTGGATTTCTTCTCAGGTTTTTGCCTGCCATATGAGTTCTGTTATACTCACAGACATCATTCAAACAGTTTTAGACACTTCAGAGTGTTTTCTATCCAATACTAATATGCATATATTAGCAACTGAGACTGAGGAGCAGGCCGTTTACTCTGGGCACCTTTCATCCAAGCTACTCAATACTGCCCCTGCAGCCATAAGAAGTTAAATCCACTTCAATCAGTGTAGATGAAGGGGAGGAGACAGGTTGAAGAAGGATTTTTAAGCCTTGAGACAATTGAGACATGGATTGTGTATGTGTGACATTCAGAGGGTGACAAACAACAAAATATTGAAGTGCCGTTGAACGGTATATGGTAGTAGGTGCCAGGCGCACCAGTTTGAGTGTATCAAGAACTGCAACGCTGCTGGGGTTTTCAAGCTCAACAGTTTCCTGTGTGTATCAACAATGGTCCACCACCCAAAGGACATGCAACCAACTTGACACACCTGAGGGAAGCATTGGCGTCAACATGGGCCAGCATCCCTGTGGAACGCTTTCGACACCTTGTAGAGTCCATGACCCGACGAATTGAGGCTGTTCTGAGATCAAAAATGGTGCAACTCAATATTATGAAGGTGGTCCTAATGTTTTGTACACTCAGTGTATTATATTATGATAGGAGTACAGTGGGGAGAACAAGTATTTGATACACTGCCGATTTTGCAGGTTTTCCTACTTACAAAGCATGTAGAGGTCTGTAATTTTTATCATAGGTACACTTCAACTGTGAGAGACGGAATCTAAAACAAAAATTCAGAATATCACATTGTATGATTTTTAAGTAATTAATTTGCATTTTTTTGCAAGGCATAAGTATTTGATACATCAGAAAAGCAGAACTTAATATTTGGTACAGAAACCTTTGTTTGCAATTACAGAGATCATACGTTTCCTGTAGTTCTTGACCAGTTGCACACACTGCAGCAGGGATTTTGGCCCACTCCTCCATACAGACCTTCTCCAGATCCTTCAGATTTCGGGGCTGTCACTAGGCAATACGGACTTTCAGCTCCCTCCAAAGATTTTCTATTGGGTTCAGGTCTGGAGACTGGCTAGGCCACTCCAGGACCTTGAGATGCTTCTTACGGAGCCACTCCTTAGTTGCCCTGGCTGTGTGTTTCGGGTTGTTGTCATGCTGGAAGACCCAGCCACGACCCATCTTCAATGCTCTTACTGAGGGAAGGAGGTTGTTGGTCAAGATCTCGCGATACATGGCCCCATCCATCCTCCCCTCAATACGGTGCAGTCGTCCTGTCCCCTTTGCAGAAAAGCATCCCCAAAGGATGATGTTTCCACCTCCATGCTTCACGGTTGGGATGATGTTCTTGGGGTTGTACTCATCCTTCTTCAAATCAAATCAAATGTATTTATATAGCCCTTCGTACATCAGCTGATATCTCAAAGTGCTGTACAGAAACCCAGCCTAAAACCCCAAACAGCAAGCAATGCAGGTGTAGAAGCACGGTGGCTAGGAAAAACTCCCTAGAAAGGCCAAAACTTAGGAAGAAACCTAGAGAGGAACCAGGCTATGTGGGGTGGCCAGTCCTCTTCTGGCTGTGCCGGGTGGAGATTATAACAGAACATGGCCAAGATGTTCAAATGTTCATAAATGACCAGCAGGGTCAAATAATAATAATCACAGGCAGAACAGTTGAAACTGGAGCAGCAGCTCAGCCAGGTGGACTGGGGACAGCAAGGAGTCATCATGTCAGGTAGTCCTGAGGCATGGTCTTAGGGCTCAGGTCCTCCTCCGAGAGAGAGAGAATTAGAGAGAGCATATTTAAATTCACACACGACACCGGATAGGACAGGAGAAGTACTCCAGATATAACAAACTGACCCTAGCCCCCACAGATAAACTACTGCAGCATAAATACTGGAGGCTGAGACAGGAGGGGTCAGGAGACACTGTGGCCCCATCTGAGGACACCCCCGGACAGGGCCAAACAGGAAGGATATAACCCCACCCACTTTGCCAAAGCACAGCCCCCACACCACTAGAGGGATATCTTCAACCACCAACTTACCATCCTGAGACAAGGCCGAGTATAGCCCACAAGATCTCCGCCACGGCACAACCCAAGGGGGGGCGCCAACCCAGACAGGAAGATCACATCAGTGACTCAACCCACTCAAGTGACGCACCCCTCCTAGGGACGAATGAAAGAGCCCTAGTAAGTGACCGTAGCGTATGTGTAGGTATGTACGGCAGGACCAAATCAGAGAGATAGGTAGGAGCAAGCCCATGTAATGCTTTGTAGGTTAGCAGTAAAACCTTGACATCAGCCCTTGCCTTGACAGGAAGCCAGTGTAGGGAGGCTAGCACTGGAGTAATATGATCAAATTTTTTGGTTCTAGTCAGGATTCTAGCAGCCGTATTTAGCACTAACTGAAGTTTATTTAGTGCTTTATCCGGGTAGCCGGAAAGTAGCCGGAGTAGCCGGAGCATTGCATTTATCCGGGTAGCCAGAGCATTTATCCGGGTAGCCGGAGCATTGCAGTAGTCTAACCTAGAAGTGACAAAAGCATGGATTAATTTTTCTGCATCATTTTTGGACAGAAAGTTTCTGATTTTTGCAATATTACGTAGATGGAAAAAAGCTGTCCTTGAAACAGTCTTGATATGTTCGTCAAAAGAGAGATCAGGGTCCAGAGTAACGCTGAGGTCCTTCAGTTTTATTTGAGACGACGGTACAACCATTAAGATTAATTGTCTTCTTCCTCCAAACACGGCGAGAGGAGTTTAGACCAAAAAGCTCCATTTTTGTCTCATCAGACCACAAGGCCTTCTCCTATTCCTCCACTGGATCATCCAGATGGTCATTGGCAAACTTCAGACGGACCTGGACATGCACTGGCTTGAGCAGGGGGACCTTGCGTGTGCTGCAGGATTTTAATCCATGATGTTGTAGTGTGTTACTAATGGTTTTCTTTGAGACTGTGGTCCCAGCTCTCTTCAGGTCATTGACCAGGTCCAGCCGTGTAGTTCTGGGCTGATCCCTAACCTTCCTTATGATCATTGATGCCCCACGAGGTGAGATCTTGCATGGAGCCCCAGACCGAGGATGATTGACCGTCATCTTGAACTTGAACTTGAACCATTTTCTAATAATTGCGCCAGCAGTTGTTGCCTTCTCACCAAGCTGTTTGCCTATTGTCCTGTAGCCCAGCCCAGCCTTGTGCAGGTCTACAATTTTATACCTGATGCTCTCTGTTCTTGGCCATTGTGGAGAGGTTGGAGTCTGTTTGATTGAGTGTATGGACAGGTGTCTTTTATACAGGTAGCGAGTTCAAACATGCTTTGTAAGTAGGAAAACCTGCAAAATCGTCAGTGTATCAAATACTTTTTCTCCCCACTGTATACAAAAATACCTTAGGATCAAAGTAAAGCTGTAGATTGGTCTTTGGGAATCCATTAGTGTGAGTGAATTGAGTGTAAAGTAATGGTAATACATCACCACTAGGCTACACTACACTAACAAACAGCTGTCACTCCTACAGGACGGCCAAAGTTATCAAAGCCAAAGCTTCACTCCGCTACGCGAGCTGCTCCACTCCGCTACGCTAGCTGCTTCACTCCGCTACGCTAGCTGCTCCACTCTGCTACGCTAGCGGCTTCACTCTGCTACGCTAGCTGCTACGCTAGCTGCTCCACTCTGCTACGCTAGCGGCTTCACTCTGCTACGCTAGCTGCTACGCTAGCTGCTTCACTCCGCTACGCTTGCTGCTCCACTCATCAACATCTGTGGTGCTGCTTTCCCATGAATCCATTCAGAAGACAGCAGAGCATGATGAGTTCAGAAAGACAGGAACAGAGAGGAGAGTCAAGCTAATGTATTGTAATGCAATACTACAGCTTTCTTGGCACCTGGGGGCTGTGCTTAGCAAGATAACATGTTGAGTGGTGTCTCT
>NC_056447.1:49083164-49188164 GCF_018296145.1 Oncorhynchus tshawytscha | reverse complement strand
CCATCTCAATTCAATTCAATTCAATTCAAGGGCTTTATTGGCATGGGAAACATGTGTTAACATTGCCAAAGCAAGTGAGGTAGACAACATACAAAGTGAATATATAAAGTGAAAAACAACAAAAATGAACATCTCTCTCTGTCTCTCTCTGTCTCTCTCTCCATCTCTCTCTCTCTGTCTCTCTCTCTTTCTCTCTCTCTCTCTCTCTGTCCCTCTCTCCCCCTCCCCCCTCTGGTTCGAGATCCATCAGAAAAGTAGATGCAATATAGATGCTGAGTTGATCTTTTTCCACTTTGCACAATTGTTTACAAAGCAGGAATATGTAGCTCCCTCTCCTGTTCCCTGTCCCAGCCTGAAGCGCCTGGTATTTGTTCTCTGGTCTGCTGAAGAAGAGCATGCTGCATTGGGTTACATAGCAATGGCTTACACTGAATACACAAATACACAGTTCATACTACATATTCTATATAAAGTATTTTATATATATTTCATGCAGTAGATTCTTAAAATACCAGTGCATGTTCACTGAACGCCGTGACCGAGCCATTCGTGTGATGATATTACTATGATACTGTAATACTATAGCTTTAGCAGATACAGTAGTATCAGAAACAGCACGTGTTTGTTGTCTGTGACATTGAATCAGAACGGTAACTCTGGATAACATGGTTGTGTTATTACATTGGTAATAAACACTGAGTGTCCAAAACATTAGGGACACATGGTCTTTCCATGACATATACCAGGGATCATCAACTAGATTCAGCCACGGGTCGATTTTTTTCTTGAGCAGATGGTCGGGCGGCCAAAATGTAGACTGCAAATTGACCTAAAGAAGCCCAAGCAGATATAATATTATAAACCTTGTTTACATTTGTATACGATCGCGTCTCTCTATTGTGCGTGGGAATACTTGGGGAGAAATTGGAGCTGATTTCCTAGTGTTTTTACAGTCGATTATGTCCAGCACTTGAAATGTAACAATTATGGAAGGAGACCCGGTTAAAGGGAAGGAGACAGTTTAAAGGGAAGGAGACAGTTTAAAGGGAAGGAGACAGTTTAAAGGGAAGGAGACAGTTTAAAGGGAAGGAGACAGGTTAAAGGGAAGGAGACAGGTTAAAGGGAAGGAGACAGGTTAAAGGGAAGGAGACAGGTTAAAGGGAAGGAGACAGGTTAAAGGGAAGGAGACAGGTTAAAGGGAAGGAGAACCGGTTAAAGGGAAGGAGAACCAGTTAAAGGGAAGGAGACAGGTTAAAGGGAAGGAGACAGGTTAAAGGGAAGGAGACCGGTTAAAGGGAAGGAGACCGGTTAAAGGGAAGGAGACCGGTTAAAGGGAAGGAGACCCGGTTAAAGGGAGGGAGACCGGTTCAAAATATTTAAGTGCCTTTGAACGGGGTGTGGTAGTATGTGCCAGGGTTGAGCGGTATACAGATGTTCATATCATCATACCGTCCTTCTCTCATCTCGGGATTTACGGTCTTACCGGTTTAGTACACAAAGGGGTTCCCAAAAATGAAAAAAATCCCATTGGGTTTCTATTGCCACAATGCTAACCAAATTAGCACAAGTAATAGCGAATTTCCATGGAGGCTGCTAGCTAAATGTGCTAACGAGCTCAAACGAAAATAAATCATTGCTAAGACAGGCAATCTAGCTCATAAAGTTAGACAGATATAGGTAGGAGCTACCGAATATCGTTTTTGGTGAGTTTGGAGGAGCAAATGTGAATGAGAGACATTGTGCAAATTAACAAAGTTTTGATGCATGCTTATCTGAAGAAAGAACAACAGTACTGGCTCTGGAGCAGCATGTGTACACGCTGTGTCTGTGTGGAGTCTGGAGTCGCTAGGGCAACAGGCCTGCCTGCTCTGCTCGGAGAAGAGAGGGGAGGAGCAGACGGGCTGAGAATGGAGAGAAAAAAGACGCAAGAAAATCAAGATAGCAGAGGCATCTGTACAGATAACTCCTCCACGGGGCTTTGATTTCTCAAACACTGCAGAAAGATAAAGTATGATGCCCGTCAACTTATTCATTCAGTCACTTATTTAGATAAATAACTAGCAAGGATAAACATAGGGGTCACGAAAACGCAGTCTGTTCTCGACTGTTCTGGGTGTCACGTATACTCCCTCCCCGGCGCTCGAGGTTGTCTGGCTGCTCATTATTACTCCCGCCTGTTACCATTGTTACGTGCATCAGCGCCTCACAAGACTCACCTGTACTCCCATCACCTTCCTGATTACCTCCCATATATCTGTCACTCCCGTTGGGTCTTTCCCCAGGCGTTATCAACTTCCAGTGTTCTGTACACTGCCCTTGTTTCTTCTTTTGTTCATTTGTTTATTCATTAAATAGACTTCCTGGACCTGCTTCCCGACTCCCAGCGTACATGTTACACTGGGGAACTATGGAAAGCTTCATAATGTAAAATAATGTGACCGGTGGAATGAGGAATGCACTCTGTTTTATCTTCTAACGTAAACCAGTTGACTGCTGGTATTTACTTAAAAAGTAGATACAAATATAAACATGTATTGAACAACTTAAAAGTAATGGACAGTATTGACAGTAAACGCTATTGAAAAAACATCCCGTGGCTATTTAGAAATATCCCGGTATACGGGTGTATATGACGTACCGCTATAATGCTGCTGGGTTTTTCATGGTCAACACTTTCCTGTGTGTATCAAGTATGGTCGACAACCCAAAGTACATCCAGCCAAGCACCCTCAGTGTATTGGTTAACTCTAGACAGCACGGAAAACAGACGTTATAGGTATATTAGCTGTTAATAGCGCACACAGCTCATGGGTTTGCTGGTAATATAACTCTAAATAACATGGCTGTCTTATTTTGCCCTGCAACTTGGAAAGGATGCCCCCTCTCCCCGCTGACGTTAGTCCTGGCAGATTTACGAGGAGATATCAAGTCAATGGGCTTTATCAGACCCTCTACTGAATCCCATTCAGGAAGAGTGGCAAGGAGAGGCGCACGAGGAAAGGACAATTTAAGAGGGAGTGGATGAATTGACCTTTTCTTTTTCCGTCTCTTTCTTAGAGCTGCAATGACCTTTTCAAGCATGTATCAAATCCCTGGACCACCCCATCCACCCCTCATCTTCTCACCCCACACTGACCCACCCCCCCCATCTTTTCACCCATGAGGGGGCTCTTCATAATGAGTTTAATAATTTCCACCCACTCGCACCTCTCTCTCTTCCTCTCTTTCTCTCGCTCTCTTCCTCTCTTTCTCTAACTCTCTCTCTTTCTCTCTCTCTCTTACTCTCTTTCAATTCAATTCAATTCAAGGACTTTACTCTCTTTCTCTCTCTCTCTCTACCACTCTCTTTCTCTAACTCTCGCTCTCTCTCTAACTAAATCTCTATTCTCTCTTTCTCTCACTCACTCACTCTTTCTCTCACTCCCTCTCTCACTCACTCACTCACTCACTCACTCACTCACTCACTCACTCACTCACTCACTCACTCACTCACTCACTCACTCACTCACTCACTCACTCTCTCTCTCTCTCTCTCACTCTCTTTCTCTCACTCCCTCTCTCTCATCTCTTCTATTTAATCTCTAGGTACATGTAGCTTCAGTGTGTGTGTGTGCTTGTGTTGTGTGACATGTTTACCCGACCTGAGTGTTGATGGGGGCAAGGCTTGCTGGTGTGTTAAATGAACTGTTACAGTGCCTCCCCTCAATGGCAAATTGACTCCTGAAACCGTAGCACACCTGGTAATTGTAATGCATACAAAAACACAAGACAAACAAACATATCTTGATTAGAAACACCTGGTGCTGGTGTTTGAAGAGCGCGTCCTGCGAATGAATTAAGTGATTCCAGACACGACACACTAACTGATTAATCATTCAGGTGCCTCTCAAAGTTTCTTGAGAACATTTTGTTGATGAACATAGCGAGGAGCTTGTCACAAACACTAGAGCAATACTCATTTGTCTGCACTTAGGAAGTATCTTGACTTCACAAGGATGTACCCAGCTGACTATGTCTATGGGTCCGGAGAGTCACAACAGGTGTTGACTTTACTGTGAAATGCTTACTTACAAGCCCTTAATCAACAATGCAGTTCAAGATATAGAGTTAAGAAAATATTTACTAAATAAAGTAAAACATTTAATTAAAAGTAACATAATAAAATAACAATAACAAGGCTATATAGAGGGGGTACCGGTACTGAGTCAATGTGCAGATTTGTCGAGGTAATTTGTACATGTAGGTAGGGGTAAAGTCACTATGCATAGATAATAAACAGAGAGTAGCAGCAGTGCAAAAACAAAGGGGGGGTCAATGTAAATAGTCCTGGTGGCCATTTGATTAATTGTTCAGCAGTCTTATGGCTTGGGGGTAGAAGCTGTGCGTGCGGGCGGGCGGGCATGCGTGAGAGAGAGGGGACAAGAGAGAGGGGAAGAGAGAGTCTGACACACTTGAGAGCTCATCGTGATCTGAACAGCACCTCTTGTGGAGAGACGAGGTGTCAAGGTGTGCATCTGAAATGGCAACCTAGTCCAGAGTAGAGGTCGACCGATTAATCGGAATGGCTGATTAATTAGGGCCAATTTCAAGTTTTCATAACAATCGGAAATCGGTATTTTTGTGCGCCGATTTGCCGAATTTAAAAAAAAAATGTATTTTTATTTATTATTATTATTTTTTACACCTTTATTTAATCTTTATTTAACTCGGCAAGTCAGTTAAGAACACATTCTTATTTTCAATGACGGCCTAGGAACGGTGGGGTAACTGCCTCGTTCAGGGGCAGAAAGACAGATTTTCACCTTGTCAGCTCGGGGGAGCTAATCTTGCAACCTTACAGTTAACTAGTCCAACGCAATTAATGACCTGCCTCTCTCTCGTTGCACTCCACAAGGAGACTGCCTGTTACGCGAATGCAGTAAGCCAAGGTAAGTTGCTAGCTAGCATTAAACTTATCTTATAAAAAACAATCAATCATAATCACTAGTTAACTACACATTGTTGATAATATTACTAGATATTATATAGTGGGTCCTGCGTTGTGTATAATCTGACTGAGTATACAAGTATCTAAGTATCTGACTGAGCGGTGGTAGGCAGAAGCAGGCGCGTAAACATTCATTCAAACAGCACTTTCGTGCGTTTTGCCAGCAGCTCTTGTTGTGCGTCAAGCATTGTGCTGTTTATGACTTCAAACCTATCAACTCCCAAGATGAGGCTGGTGTAACCGAAGTGAAATGGCTGGCTAGTTAGCGCACGCTAATAGCGCTTCAAACTTCACTCGCTCTGAACTAAGGGGTGGTTGTTTCCCTTGCTCTGCATGGGTAACGCTGCTTCGATGTGGTGGCTGTTGTCGTTGTGTTGCTGGTTCGAGCCCAGGAAGAAGCGAGGAGAGGGACGGAAGCTATACTGTTACTGGCAATACTAAAGTGCCTATAAGAACATCCAATAGTCAAAGGTTAATGAAATACAAATGTATAGAGGGAAATAGTCCTATAATAACTACAACCTAAAACTTCTTACCTGGGAATATTGAAGACTCATGTTAAAAGGAACCACCAGCTTTCATATGTTCCCATGTTCTGAGCAAGGAACTGAAACTTTCTTACATAGCACATATTGCACTTTTACTTTCTTCTCCAACACTTTGTTTTTGCATTATTTAAACCAAATTGAACATGTTTCATTATCTATTTGAGGCTAAATTGATTTTATTGATGTGAATCAAATCAAATCAAATTTTATTTGTATTAAGTTAAAATAAATGTTAATTCAGTATTGTTGTAATTGTCATTATTACAAATACATTTTTTAAAATTATTATTATAATTTTTTTAATTGGCCGATTAATCGGTATCGGCTTTTTTGATCCTCCAATAAAATGGTGTCGGTATCGGTGTTGAAAAATCGCCGTGGATAGACACTGCAGTAAAGCCACCCATTCATGTACACAACGTGACATCATCTAGCCTGGTTGGGGAGGGAGGGAGAGAGAGAGAGAAGAGGGAGGGGTGGAGAGGTGATGACGAGGAGATAGGGGTGGAGAGGTGATGACGAGGAGGGAGGGGTGGAGAGGTGATGACGAGGAGGGAGGGGTGGACAG
This sequence comes from Oncorhynchus tshawytscha, assembly GCF_018296145.1. NCBI lineage: Eukaryota > Metazoa > Chordata > Actinopteri > Salmoniformes > Salmonidae > Oncorhynchus > Oncorhynchus tshawytscha. The sequence goes on along the minus strand of NC_056447.1, from coordinate 49,182,061 downwards.
GTGTTGACGTGGAGGGAGGGGTGGAGAGGTGATGACGAGGAGGGAGGGGTGGAGAGGTGACGAGGAGGTAGGGGTGGAGAGGTGATGACGAGGAGGGAGGGGTGGAGAGGTGATGACGAGGAGGGAGGGGTGGAGAGGCGATGACGAGGAGGGAGGGGTGGAGAGGTGATGACGTGGAGGGAGGGGTGGAGAGGTGATGACGTGGAGGGAGGGGTGGAGAGGTGATGACGTGGAGAGGTGATGACGAGGAGAGAGGGGGGTGGAGAGGTGATGATGAGGAGGGAGGGGTGGAGAGGTGATGATGAGGAGGGGTGGAGGGGTGGAGAGGTGATGATGAGGAGAGAGGGGTGGAGAGGTGATGATAAGGAGAGAGGGGTGGAGAGGTGATGACGAGGAGAGAGGGGTGGAGAGGTGATGAGGAGAGAGGGGTGGAGAGTTGATGACAGGGGAGGGAGGGGGTGGAGAGTTGACAGGGAGGGAGGGATAGAGAGTTGACTGTGTCTGATGACAGGGGAGGGAGGGATAGAGAGTTGACTGTGTCTGATGACAGGGGAGGGAGGGATGGAAAGTTGACTGTGTGATGACAGGGGAGGGAGGGATGGAGAGTTGACTGTGTCTAATGACAGGGGAGGGATGGATAGAGAGTTGACTGTGTCTGATGACAAGGGGACGGAGAGATGGAGAGTTGACTGTGTCTGATGACAGGGGAGGGAGGGATGGAGAGTTTACTGTGTCTGATAACAAGGGGAGGGAGGGATGGAGAGTTTACTGTGTCTGATAACAGGGGAGGGAGGGGGAGAAGTGACTGCGGGTGATGGTGGGGGAGGGGAGAGAGTGACTGCAGGTCATGACAAGGGCTGGGATGGGTGGAAGGCAATTAGATTAATTTATATCAAGGCCGGGCTTGGCAAGGACGTAGGCAACTCCCTGCTGATCCAATGTAACACTAGAACGAAACCAAATGGCTCTCACTAGTGGAAAGCAGAGGGAGACATGGGGGAAACAAGGGGGAGACATGGGGGAGACATGGGGGAAACAAGGGGGAGGCATGGGGAGACCAGGGGTGACATGGGGGAAACAAGGGGGAGGCATGGGGAGTCTTGTGGGAGACCAGGGAGACATGGGGAGACCAGGGGAGGCATGGGGAGACCAGGGGTGACATGGGGGAAACAAGGGGAGGCATGGGGGAGTCTTGTGGGAGACCAGGGGAGACATGGGGGAGGCCAGGGGAGGCATGGGGAGACCAGGGGAGGCATGGGGAGACCAGGGGAGACATGGGGAGACCGGGGAGGCATGGGGAGACCAGGGTCGGCATGGGGGAGACCAGGGTCGGCATGGGGGAGGCATGGGGAGACCAGGGGAGACATGGGGGAGGCATGGGGGAGACCAGGGGAGACATGGGGGAGACCAGGGGAGACATGGGGGAGACCAGGGGAGACATGGGGAGACATGGGGAGACGTGGGGAGACGTGGGGGAGACGTGGGGAGGCGTGGGGAGGCCAGGGAGACATGGGGAGGCGTGGGGAGACCAGGGAGACCAGGGGAGACATGGGGGAGGCGTGGGAGAGACCAGGGGAGACGTGGGGGAGACATGGGGGAGACGTGGGGGAGGCGTGGGGAGGCGTGGGGGAGGCATGGGGAGGCGTGGGGGAGGCCAGGGAGGCATGGGGAGACATGGGGAGGCATGGGGAGACATGGGGAGACCAGGGGAGACCAGGGGAGACATGGGGAGACCAGGGGAGACATGGGGAGACCGGGGAGACATGGGGAGACCAGGTGAGACATAGGGGAGACATAGGGGAGACATGGGGGAGACCAGGGAAGGCAGAGGGAGACATAAGGGAGGCGGGGGAAGGCAGGGGGGAGGCAGGAGGGATGGGGTGAGAGGAGGGCATCTGGTCCACATTCACCCAGTGTTTTATAGTGAGATGAGACGAGACCCCTGTTTTATAGGGAGATGAGACCAGTGTTTTATAGTGAGATGAGACCAGTGTTTTATAGGGAGATGAGACCAGTGTTTTATAGTGAGATGAGACCCCTGTTTTATAGTGAGATGAGACCCCTGTTTTATAGTGAGATGAGACCCCTGTTTTATAGTGAGATGAGACCCCTGTTTTATAGTGAGATGAGACCAGTGTTTTATAGTGAGATGAGACCAGTGTTTTATAGTGAGATGAGACCAGTGTTTTATAGTGAGATGAGACCCCTGTTTTATAGTGAGATGAGACCAGTGTTTTATAGTGAGATGAGACCAGTGTTTTATAGTGAGATGAGACCAGTGTTTTATAGTGAGATGAGACCAGTGTTTTATAGTGAGATGAGACCCCTGTTTTATAGTGAGATGAGACCCCTGTTTTATAGTGAGATGAGACCCCTGTTTTATAGTGAGATGAGACCAGTGTTTTATAGGGAGATGAGACCCCTGTTTTATAGGGAGATGAGACCAGTGTTTTATAGGGAGATGAGACCAGTGTTTTGCCAGGCAATGGCAGGCAATTAGTGAAGTAAGTAAGTAAATAATATAAGCCATATTGAGACAAGAAGGATATCAGACTCAGTGGAAAGGTTTGTGACAAATGCTATTTGCCCCAGAACAGCAGTTAGTCAACCTGTTGAAGAGTACATTTACATGCACACTAATAAATTGATATTAAACTGATTATGGCAGTAGGCTGATTATGGCAGTAGACATTTAAACCATTTACTCTGATTATCCTAATCGGCGTAAGGTACAAATCTAAGTAAGCATATGCCGATTAAGACACTTGGCTTTCTGAGCAATCTTTAGAATTATTAGGACATGTTCGAGTTCTAGCTGTGTATTTGACATGTAAACACCTTCATCAGAGTTCCAGCTGTGTATTTGACATGTTAACACCTTCATCAGAGTTCCAGCTGTGTATTTGACATGTAAACACCTTCATCAGAGTTCCAGCTGTGTATTTGACATGTAAACACCTTCATCAGAGTTCCAGCTGTGTATTTGACATGTTAACACCTTCATCAGAGTTCCAGCTGTGTATTTGACATGTAAACACCTTCATCAGAGTTCTAGCTGTGTATTTGACATGTAAACACCTTCATCAGAGTTCCAGCTGTGTATTTGACATGTTAACACCTTCATCAGAGTTCCAGCTGTGTATTTGACATGTAAACACCTTCATCAGAGTTCCAGCTGTGTATTTGACATGTAAACACCTTCATCAGAGTTCCAGCTGTGTATTTGACATGTAAACACCTTCGTCAGAGTTCCAGCTGTGTATTTGACATGTAAACACCTTCGTCAGAGTTCCAGCTGTGTATTTGATCTACACGTGTTAACACTTGCAGGGCAAGCTTCCTTATTTTGCACGAGTGAAGTCAGTTTGGAAAAACTGAAACTATGCACCTTAGAAATAGTTTTCACATACAAACCTTATATGTCTGACCTCAGAATCTGATCAAATGCTTTCTTGAACTGCACTGTTGAATAAGGGCAAGTAAGTATGCATTTCACGGTTAGGTCTACACATGCTGTATTCGGCGCAGGTGACAAATAAAGTTTGATTTGAAATCAAGCTCACGGGTCGGCCCTACGTGTATGAGTGGCGTTGTGGGTGGAGCTGTTAAACTACCATCACCAACAGGCTAGACACTCCCCTGGTGTTTGACAGTTAGGCAGCCGTTGGGCATTGAAGGGGAACTGACTTGAGTGATGACACAGAGGGTTAGTGATGATGAGCTGGGAGACACAGGAGAGAGGTGACACTAATGGACTCCCACTCCGAGCTACCCTGGCGCACACACACAATCACATGCACACGGACACACACACGTTTTGCTGTTTAGAGCATAGGATACATAGCTTCAACTGACCACAGAGATTAGAGTTTAATGCATCCTCCTGAATGGCACCACATGTAAACCTAAGAATGTAGAATTAACAAGAAAAGAGGCAAGACACTATGGATGCTGAACACTGTATGTGGGAGAGTCAGGGGACATGAAGCAGGTGGCTTCTCACCAGTATGACAGCTAGTGTTTCTCTCTGGAAAGGGAACGGGGATACCTAGTCAGTTGAACAGTTGGTGTGTTGGAGGAGTTTTGCTGTGTAGGAGGAGTAGTGCTGTGTAGGAGGAGTTTTGCTGTGTGGGAGGAGTTGGTTTCCCCTGGTTTCTTCCTAGGTTCCTTCCTTTCTAGGGAGTTTTTCCTAGCCACCGTGCTTCTACATCTGCATTGTTTGCTGTTTGGGGGTTTTAGGCTGGGTTTCTGTATAGCACTTTGTGACATGGGCTTTATAAATGCATTTGATTAATTTATTTATTGTCCTAGCACCACACGGCCAGGTCTCTGACCTCCTCCCTATAGGCTGTGTCGTTGTTATCGGTGATCAGGCCTACCATTGTTGTGTCATCGGCAAACGTAATAATGGTGTTGGACTCGTGCCTGGCTGTGCATTCATGAGTGAACAGGGAGTACAGGAGGGGACTGAGCACACACCCCTGAGGGGCCCCTGTGTTGAGGATCAGCGTGGCAGATGTGTTGTTACCTACCCTTACCACCTGGGGGTGGCCCGTCAGGAAGTCCAGGATCCAGTTGCAGAGGGAGGTGTTTAGTCCCAGGGTCCTAAGCGTATTGATGAGCTTTGAGGGCACTATGGTGTTGAACGCTGAGCTGTAGTCATTGAATAGCATTCTCACATAGGTGTTCCTTTTGTCCAGTTGGGAAAGGGCAGTGTGGAGTGCAATAGAGATTGCATCATCTGTGGATCTGTTGGGGTGGTATTCAAATTGGAGTGAGTCTAGGGTTTCTGGGATAATGGTGTTGATGTGAGCCGTGACCAGCCTTTCAAAGCACTTCATGGCTGCAGACGTGAGTGCTACGGGTCTGTAGTCATTTAGGCAGGTTACCTTAGTGTCCTTGGGCGCGGGCACTGTGGTGGTCTGCTTAAAACATGTTGATATTACAGACTGGGACAGGGAGAGGTTGAAAATGTCAGTGAAGACAATTGCCAGTTGGTAAGTGCATGCTTGCAGTACACATCCTGGTAATCGTCCTGGCCCTACGGCCTTGTGAATGTTGACCTGTTTAAAGGTCTTACTCGCATCGGCTGCGGAGAGCGTGATCACACAGTCTTCAGGAACAGCGGTGCTCTCATGCATGTTTCTGTGCCATTTGCACAGAAGTAGTTTAGCTTGTGTCACTGGGCAGCTCTCGGCTGTGCTTCCCTTTGTGGTCTGATGGTTTTCAAGCCCTGCCACATCCGACGAGCATCAGAGCCGGTGTAGAACGATTCGATCTTTGTCCTGTATTGACGCTTTGCCTGTTTGATGGTTCGTCAGAGGGCATCCCACTCCTTGAAAGTGGCAGCTCTGGCCTTTAACTCAGTGTGGATGTTGCCTGTAATCCATGGCTTCTGTTTGGGGTATGTACGTACAGTCACTGTGGGGACGAAGTCATCTATGCACTTACTGATGAAGCCAATGACTGATGTGGTGTACAGTACTCCTCAATGCCATTGGAGGAATCACAGAACATATTCCAGTCTGGTGTGTGTTGGAGGAGTTCTGGTGTGTGTAGGAGTAGTTTTGGTGTGTGTAGGAGGAGTTTTGGTGTGTGTAGGAGGAGTTTTGGTGTGTGTAGGAGGAGTTGTGGTGTGTGTAGGAGGAGTTGTGGTGTGTGTTGGAGGAGTTGTGGTGTGTGTAGGAGGAGTTCTGGTGTGTGTAGGAGGAGTTTTGGTGTGTGTAGGAGGAGTTTTGGTGTGTGTAGGAGGAGTTCTGGTGTATGTAGGAGGAGTTATGGTGTGTGTAGGAGGAGTTGTGGTGTGTGTAGAAGGAGTTCTGGTGTGTGTTGGAGGAGTTTTGGTGTGTGTAGGAGGAGTTTTGGTGTGTGTAGGAGGAGTTTTGGTGTGTGTAGGAGGAGTTCTGGTGTGTGTAGGAGGAGTTCTGGTTTGTGTACTGCAGCACTGCTCTCTGTTTTTCCTTCTGAAATAGATTCTACTGCCTGAGGAATGTATTCAGTGGGCTGGTAAAAATGGCTTATCTCTTGTTTAGGGAACTTGAAACATCTTAAGTGTTGATATGAATAATCAATCAATCAAATGTATTCTTAGAGACTTTTTTTTACATCAGCAGATGTCACAAAGTGCTTTTTCAGAAACCCAGCCTAAAACCCCAAAGAGCAAACAATGCAGATGTAGAAGCACAGCGGCTCGGAAAAACTCCCTAGAAAGGCAGGAACCTAGGAAGAGAGGAACCAGCCTCTGAGGGGTGGCCAGTCCTCTTCTGGCTGTACTGGATAGAGAGGAACCAGGCTCTGAGGGGTGGCCAGTCCTCTTCTGGCTGTACTGGGTAGAGAGGAACCAGGCTCTGAGGGGTGGCCAGTCCTCTTCTGGCTGTACTGGGTAGAGAGGAACCAGGCTCTGAGGGGTGGCCAGTCCTCTTCTGGCTGTACTGGATAGAGAGGAACCAGGCTCTGAGGGGTGGCCAGTCCTCTTCTGGCTGTACTGGGTAGAGAGGAACCAGGCTCTGAGGGGTGGCCAGTCCTCTTCTGGCTGTACTGGGTAGAGAGGAACCAGCCTCTGAGGGTGGCCAGTCCTCTTCTGGCTGTACTGGGTAGAGAGGAACCAGCCTCTGAGGGGTGGCCAGTCCTCTTCTGGCTGTACTGGGTAGAGAGGAACCAGGCTCTGAGGGGTGGCCAGTCCTCTTCTGGCTGTACTGGGTAGAGAGGAACCAGGCTCTGAGGGGTGGCCAGTCCTCTTCTGGCTGTACTGGGTAGAGAGGAACCAGGCTCTGAGGGGTGGCCAGTCCTCTTCTGGCTGTACTGGGTAGAGAGGAACCAGGCTCTGAGGGGTGGCCAGTCCTCTTCTGGCTGTACTGGGTAGAGAGGAACCAGCCTCTGAGGGGTGGCCAGTCCTCTTCTGGCTGTACTGGGTAGAGAGGAACCAGGCTCTGAGGGGTGGCCAGTCCTCTTCTGGCTGTACTGGGTAGAGAGGAACCAGCCTCTGAGGGGTGGCCAGTCCTCTTCTGGCTGTACTGGGTAGAGAGGAACCAGGCTCTGAGGGGTGGCCAGTCCTCTTCTGGCTGTACTGGGTAGAGAGGAACCAGGCTCTGAGGGGTGGCCAGTCCTCTTCTGGCTGTACTGGGTAGAGAGGAACCAGGCTCTGAGGGGTGGCCAGTCCTCTTCTGGCTGTACTGGGTAGAGAGGAACCAGGCTCTGAGGGGTGGCCAGTCCTCTTCTGGCTGTACTGGGTAGAGAGGAACCAGCCTCTGAGGGGTGGCCAGTCCTCTTCTGGCTGTACTGGGTAGAGAGGAACCAGGCTCTGAGGGGTGGCCAGTCCTCTTCTGGCTGTACTGGGTAGAGAGGAACCAGGCTCTGAGGGGTGGCCAGTCCTCTTCTGGCTGTACTGGGTAGAGAGGAACCAGGCTCTGAGGGGTGGCCAGTCCTCTTCTGGCTGTACTGGGTAGAGAGGAACCAGGCTCTGAGGGGTGGCCAGTCCTCTTCTGGCTGTACTGGGTAGAGAGGAACCAGCCTCTGAGGGGTGGCCAGTCCTCTTCTGGCTGTACTGGGTAGAGAGGAACCAGGCTCTGAGGGGTGGCCAGTCCTCTTCTGGCTGTACTGGGTAGAGAGGAACCAGGCTCTGAGGGGTGGCCAGTCCTCTTCTGGCTGTACTGGGTAGAGAGGAACCAGGCTCTGAGGGGTGGCCAGTCCTCTTCTGGCTGTACTGGGTAGAGAGGAACCAGGCTCTGAGGGGTGGCCAGTCCTCTTCTGGCTGTACTGGGTAGAGAGGAACCAGCCTCTGAGGGGTGGCCAGTCCTCTTCTGGCTGTACTGGGTAGAGAGGAACCAGGCTCTGAGGGGTGGCCAGTCCTCTTCTGGCTGTACTGGGTAGAGAGGAACCAGGCTCTGAGGGGTGGCCAGTCCTCTTCTGGCTGTACTGGGTAGAGAGGAACCAGGCTCTGAGGGGTGGCCAGTCCTCTTCTGGCTGTACTGGGTAGAGAGGAACCAGGCTCTGAGGGTGGCCAGTCCTCTTCTGGCTGTACTGGGTAGAGAGGAACCAGGCTCTGAGGGGTGGCCAGTCCTCTTCTGGCTGTACTGGGTAGAGAGGAACCAGGCTCTGAGGGGTGGCCAGTCCTCTTCTGGCTGTACTGGGTAGAGAGGAACCAGGCTCTGAGGGGTGGCCAGTCCTCTTCTGGCTGTACTGGGTAGAGAGGAACCAGGCTCTGAGGGGTGGCCAGTCCTCTTCTGGCTGTACTGGGTAGAGAGGAACCAGGCTCTGAGGGGTGGCCAGTCCTCTTCTGGCTGTACTGGGTAGAGAGGAACCAGGCTCTGAGGGGTGGCCAGTCCTCTTCTGGCTGTCGGATGAAGATGAGATAGTCGTGCCTTAGATTTAAATATTGAACAGTTTCATGTTTAACATTTTTGATTAATATGCTTTGGGTACATCAAACATAATGCAACATTTACATTAGTGATTACTATTTGGCTTATAATACCCTTGTTAAGCATTATTATCTCAGTGGAAGTGAAATGTACAAAAACATTTGTAATTCAATTAGAAACGAGCGTCTCTCGCTCGAGTTTCTAATGCTATTGGACTTTCAAATAGATTTTGCAATCGCAATAAATTACCTTTCCACTTTCTCTGTGTCGACTGGTGATTCCCCCTGCATTGACGAGGAATTGATTTCTTCTGACAAAAGACTTGGAGTTTTAAAGAGCCTTTGTCACGATCTCATTGAAATGCGCCTCATTATAAAACTAAGGGCCTTCAGAACTGTGTCAGTGTGATTGCAGCACAATAAAGTCCTCAAAGCCTCATCTCTGCTTGCTGCCTCAAGCTGTCTATCTCACCCCCAACTCCTATACAGATTACGATCTTAATTTGACCAGTTTCTCACCGCAGGCAAATCATCTGAAATGTTAAAGTGGAAATTACAAACTTTATTGGGGCAGGTAGCCTAGTGGTTAGAGTGGAGGGGCGGCAGGTGGCCTAGTGGTTAGAGTGGGGAGGCGGCAGGGTGCCTTGTGGTTAGAGTGGAGGGGCGGCAGGTAGCCTAGTGGTTAGAGTGGGGAGGCGGCAGGTAGCCTAGTGGTTAGAGTGGAGGGGCGGCAGGTAGCCTAGTGGTTAGAGTGGAGGGGGCGGCAGGTAGCCTAGTGGTTAGAGTGGCGGGGCGGCAGGTAGCCTAGTGGTTAGAGTGGTGGGGCGGCAGGTAGCCTAGTGGTTAGAGTGGGGGAGGCGGCAGGGTGCCTAGTGGTTAGAGTGGAGGGGCGGCAGGTAGCCTAGTGGTTAGAGTGGAGGGGCGGCAGGTAGCCTAGTGGTTAGAGTGGAGGGGCGGCAGGTAGCCTAGTGGTTAGAGTGGAGGGGGCGGCAGGGTGCCTAGTGGTTAGAGTGGAGGGGCGGCAGGTAGCCTAGTGGTTAGAGTGGGGGGCGGCAGGTAGCCTAGTGGTTAGAGTGGAGGGGCGGCAGGTAGACTAGTGGGTTAGAGTGGAGGGACGGCAGGTAGCCTAGTGGTTAGAGTGGATGGGTGCTAGTGGTTAGCCTAGTGGTTAGAGTGGAGGGGCGGCAGGTAGCCTAGTGGTTAGAGTGGGGGGGCGGCAGGTAGCCTAGTGGTTAGAGTGGAGGGGCGGCAGGTAGCCTAGTGGTTAGAGTGGAGGGGCGGTTAGAGTGGAGGGGCAGGTAGCCTAGTGGTTAGAGTGGAGGGCAGGTAGCGGGTTAGAGTGGAGGGGGCAGGTCAGGTAGCCTAGTGGTTAGATTGGGGAGGCGGCAGGTAGCCTAGTGGTTAGAGTGGAGGGGCGGCAGGTAGACTAGTGGTTAAAGTGTAGGGGCGGTAGGTAGCCTAGTGGTTAGAGTGGAGGGGCGGCAGGTAAGCTAGTGATTAGAGTGGAGGGGCGGCAGTTAGCCTAGTGGTTAGAGTGGAGGGACGGCAGGTCAGGTAGCCTAGTGGTTAGAGTGGAGGGGCGGCAGGTAGCCTAGTGGTTAGAGTGGAGGGGCGGCAGTTAGCCTAGTGGTTAGAGTGGAGGGACGGCAGGTCAGGTAGCCTAGTGGTTAGAGTGGAGGGACGGCAGGTCAGGTAGCCTAGTGGTTTGAGTGGAGGGGCGGCAGGTAGCCTAGTGGTTAGAGTGGAGGGGCGGCAGGTAGCCTAGTGGTTAGAGTGGAGGGGCGGCAGGTAGCCTAGTGGTTAGAGTGGAGGGACGGCAGGTAGCCTAGTGGTTAGAGTGGAGGGACGGCAGGTAGCCTAGTGGTTAGAGTGGAGGGGCGGCAGGTAGCCTAGTGGTTAGAGTGGAGGGGCGGCAGGTAGCCTAGTGGTTAGAGTGGAGGGGCGGCAGGTAGCCTAGTGGTTAGAGTGGAGGGGCGGCAGGTAGCCTAGTGGTTAGAGTGGAGGGGCGGCAGGTAGCCTAGTGGTTAGAGTGTTGGGCCAGTAACCGGAAGGTTGCTGGATTGAATCCCCGAGCTGACAAGGTACAAATCTGTCCTTCTGCCCCTGAACAAGGCAGTTAACCCACTGATCTCCGGGCACTGTGGATGTCGATCCACAGTGCCCGCACCTCTCTGATTCAGGCAACCCACCACGCTTCTCTGATTCAGAGGGGAAGACATTCAGATGTACAACTGGGACACTACAAATGTGCATTTCCTGCTGTACAGGACATTTCTCACAAAGACGGGGGGATCAAATGAACATCCTACATCTATATGAATTGTTCAAATGTCTCATATATCTAGCCGTACTGAAGTCTAAACACCCCCACAGATTCAAAGCCAAACACCAACTCCTCACTCACTCACTGAAGTACACCTCCAGCATGAGGCTGGGATCTAGTGATTGTAGTGCAGCTAATAATAGTCCATGAAAGCCTAGCATCTCGTCTAGACTCTATTGTGGAGAGCACTGGGCCTTTAGCGGTGAATGCTACAATGCTAATGTGATCTGTGATGCTGTGTTCACGAAGCTTCTTATCGCTGCCTGCCTTCCTCAGGGCCGCCGTATGTGTGTGTCAGCCACCCATCAGCTTCTTGTCAGCGCAGGGCTTATCGGAGGAGCTCCAGAGAGTGACCTGTGGAGTGACACACAGCACGCTGTCTCACCTCAGGGTCTTTGAGTCCACCCCCCCTCCACACACACCCTTCTCCGGGTCAGAGCAGAGGTAAAGAGTCTAAGGCTGGGAATGGGGATGGTAATGATGGATCATCCACAGGAAGACCACGTGATGTAGGTACCTCCTGTATCAACTAGATATCAGATGGGCAGGAACTGTTCTGCTCTGACTGTGGCCTATTCCTCAAAATGTCACCAGAGATGGTGGAGTCTGATATGTTAAGGCCAGGCGTGAGGGGAAAGCGGACGCTGACTGGTCTTCTTGAATGGTTGTATGGTGTAGATAAGAGGGTGATTCGTCCTACCCTATTCCTCCAGGTCCTCTCGTATTTCTCTAGTGTTATGAAGCAAAGAGAAGAGAAGAGAGACAACCTTGTTTCTCCTCTCACCATCCACTAGCTACATAAAAAAAAAACAGCAAACAAATGGGAACCGTTGTTACTTTTACCTCTTTGGATTAGGACCAAGGAAGAGTCTGTTTGCTGATTATTATCATGTGATTAAAGACACATTGTATCCAGAAGGTCACACTGTTTCCTTTCAGGAAAGCACGTTCATTATCAACTGGTTTCAAAGCTGTTTGCAGTACTTTCTGGATATCAGCGTATGTCAAATCAAATCAAAGTTTATTTGTCACGTGCGGCGAATACAAGAGGTGTAGACCTTACAGTGAAATGCTGAATACAACAGGTGTAGTCCTTATAGTGAAATGCTGAATACAACAGGTGTAGTCCTTACAGTGAAATGCTGAATACAACAGGTGTAGTAGACCTCACAGTGAAATGCTGAATACAACAGGTGTAGTAGTCCTTACAGTGAAATGCTGAATACAACAGGTGTAGTCCTTACAGTGAAATGCTGAATACAACCGGTGTAGTAGTCCTTACAGTGAAATGCTGAATACAACAGGTGTAGTAGACCTCACAGTGAAATGCTGAATACAACAGGTGTAGTAGACCTTACAGTGAAATGCTGAATACAACAGGTGTAGTACCTTACAGTGAAATGCTGAATACAACAGGTGTAGTAGACCTCACAGTGAAATGCTGAATACAACAGGTGTAGTCCTTACAGTGAAATGCTGAATACAACCGGTGTAGTAGTCCTTACAGTGAAATGCTGAATACAACAGGTGTAGTAGACCTTACAGTGAAATGCTGAATACAACAGGTGTAGTAGACCTTACAGTGAAATGCTGAATACAACCGGTGTAGTAGTCCTTACAGTGAAATGCTGAATACAACAGGTGTAGTAGTCCTTACAGTGAAATGCTGAATACAACAGGTGTAGTCCTTACAGTGAAATGCTGAATACAACAGGTGTAGTCTTTACAGTGAAATGCTGAATACAACAGGTGTAGTCCTTACAGTGAAATGCTGAATACAACAGGTGTAGTCCTTACAGTGAAATGCTGAATACAACAGGTGTAGTAGACCTTACAGTGAAATGCTGAATACAACAGGTGTAGTCCTTACAGTGAAATGCTGAATACAACCGGTGTAGTAGTCCTTACAGTGAAATGCTGAATACAACAGGTGTAGTAGACCTTACAGTGAAATGCTGAATACAACAGGTGTAGTAGACCTTACAGTGAAATGCTGAATACAACCGGTGTAGTAGTCCTTACAGTGAAATGCTGAATACAACAGGTGTAGTAGACCTTACAGTGAAATGCTGAATACAACAGGTGTAGTCCTTACAGTGAAATGCTGAATACAACAGGTGTAGTAGTCCTTACAGTGAAATGCTGAATACAACAGGTGTAGTCCTTACAGTGAAATGCTGAATACAACAGGTGTAGTCCTTACAGTGAAATGCTGAATACAACAGGTGTAGTCCTTACAGTGAAATGCTGAATACAACAGGTGTAGTAGTCCTTACAGTGAAATGCTGAATACAACAGGTGTAGTCCTTACAGTGAAATGCTGAATACAACAGGTGTAGTAGTCGGTCAACGGTCCTTACAGTGAAATGCTGACTTACAGGCTCTACCAATAGTGCAAATGGTATGGTATCAATTGTGTAATGTTAGTATCTGACATCTTTGCTTGAGGCTACCAGTGGCTTAACACATCTCACATACTACATCTTAACACAACACAGATACTTGTAGGTGGTACTTGGGTCATTGTGTAGATAAATGTGGCGGTCAGTTAGCCCCACCCCCTCTCGTTGAGGTGTTGAAATAGGATTTCTCTCACCTCAAATAGTCATATTTTAATCGGTCCAGAAGATGTCTTCTTGATAATATGCTAATGAGTTGTGAGGGTCCTTCTGTCTGGGTAAGCACAGCTGATTCACTGAGTGGAGGTGGGGGATACAGCAGTATGTGTCCCAGTACCGTGGCTCTTTGTTTTAGATCATGTTCAAGGAATGAAGGCCATGCTGTTGGACCTGGTGTCACGGACACACACACACACGGACACACACACACACACACACACACGGACACACACACACACGGGGACACACACACACACGGACACACACACACACGGGGACACACACACACACACGGACACACACACACACGGGGACACACACACACACACACGGACACACAGCCATGCATTTCATTAAATCATAAACAATCCGCACTGTCTGGATTTATGCTGTGAATTAAATAGCACTATAGCTTCTCTGTAATGTATTTCTACGGACAGGTTGTACATGCTCATGGTCACTGCCGTTTATAATGAGCCTATCAGAGTCAAAGGTGCAGGAATTTGTTTCTAAAGAACCTTTGATTCATGTTAATTTGGCGCTGTACCACTGAGGAGTGGAAAAAACGTCCCGAACGAATCCCGGTTACGGGATGGCAGAGTCAGGAGTTGGTGAGTTCATGAAGCTTCCTGGTGTCAACGGTACGGGCTGGTGGAGTTGGTGAGACCATGAAGCTTCCTGGTGTCAACGGTACGGGCTGGTGGAGTTGGTGTACCACCGTGATGCCGTCACGTCAGCTTTGACAAACATCCCTGTAGACGTTTCCGACTTGTAAAACCCATGCCCCGAATAATTCAGGTTGTTCTGTAGGCAAAGGGAGGTCCGACCCAGTACTAGATTGGTGTACCCAATAAATTGGCCGAGTGTATGTGTAACAGACTTCACTGGATCTGCAGTGACTACAGCTACAGTTTCCCAGTTATTAAAATATCCATAGCCGACTTCATAATTCAACAATTGATTCACCAACAAGACGACAAACACCCAATTTTTTTCACGATTATTCATTTATTTTCTCTAAAAGTGGCAACAGGTGTCCATTTTGACCTTAAGGGGTCAAAAATGTCATAATTCCAAGAGAAAAAAACATCATATACCAAGATTTCTGTTTTAATATGGAGGAAAGTATCTCTCTTTCATATACTAATATACTAGGGGATGAGAGGAGATGTGAGGAGAGGAGAGGGGAAGAAAGGAGATGGTAGGAGAGTTGAGGAGAGGGAGAGTGGGTGAAAGGAGAGGAGAGTGGATGAAAGGAGAGGAGAGTGGATGAAAGGAGAGGATAGGTGATGAGAGTCGAGGGAGAGGGGATGAAAGGAGAGAAGAGGGGATGAAAGGAGAGGAGAGGTGATGAGAGTTGGAAAGGAGAGGAGAGTTGAGGGAGAGGGGATGAAAGGTGAGGAGAGGAGAGGGGATGAAAGGAGAGGAGAGGACAGGGAGAGGGGAAGTGAGCAGAGTTGAGTAGAGGGAGAGAAGAGAGAGAGGGGATAAGAGCAGAGGTGATGAGAGGAGGGTTGAGGAGAGGGAGAAGGGATGGAAGGTGAAGAGTGGGAGAGATGATGAAAGGAAATGAGAGGGAGAGATGAGGAGAGGAGTGGAGAGGGAGAGATGAGGAGAGGACAGGGAGAGATGATGAAAGGAGAGGAGAGGGAGAGATGATGAAAGGAAATGAGAGGGAGAGATGAGGAGAGGAGAGGAGTGGAGAGGGAGAGGAGAGGAGAGGGAGAGATGATGAAAGGAGATGAGAGGGAAAAGGGATTGAAGGTGAAGAGTGGGAGAGATGATGAAAGGAGAGGAGAGGGAGAAGGGATTGAAGGTGAAGAGTGGAAGAGATGATGAGAGGAGAGGAGAGGAGAGGGAGAGATGATGAGAGGAGAGGAGATGGAGAGATGATGAAAGGAGAGGAGAGGGAGAAGGGATTGAAGGTGAAGCGTGGGAGAGATGATGAAAGGAGAGGAGAGGGAGAAGGGATTGAAGGTGAAGAGTGGAAGAGATGATGAGAGGAGAGGAGATGGAGAGATGATGAGAGGAGAGGAGAGGGAGAAGGGATGGAAGGTGAAGAGATGAGAGGATAGGAGAGGGAGAGATGATGAGAGGAGAGGGAGAAGGGATGGAAGGTGAAGAGTGGAAGAGATGATGAGAGGATAGGAGAGGGAGAGATGATGAGAGGAGAGGGAGAAGGGATTGAAGGTGAAGAGTGGAAGAGATGATGAGAGGATAGGAGAGGGAGAGATGATGAGAGGAGAGGAGAGGGAGAGATGATGAGAGGATAGGAGAGGAAGAGATGATGAGAGGATAGGAGAGGGAGAGATGATGAGAGAGAGGAGATGGAGAGATGATGAGAGGAGAGGGAGAAATGATGAGAGGATAGGAGAGGGAGAGATGATGAGAGGATAGGAGAGGGAGAGATGATGAGAGGAGAGGGAGGGAGAGATGATGAGAGGATAGGAGAGGGAGAGATGATGAGAGGATAGGAGAGGGAGAGATGATGAGAGGATAGGAGAGGGAGAGATGAGAGAGGAGAGGGAGAGATGATGAGAGGATAGGAGAGGGAGAGATGATGAGAGGAGAGGAGAGAGATGATGAGAGGATAGGAGAGGGAGAGATGATGAGAGGAGAGGAGAGGAGAGATGATGAGAGGATAGGAGAGGGAGAGATGATGAGAGGAGAGGAGATGGAGAGATGATGAGAGGAGAGGAGAGGAGAGGGAGAGATGATGAGAGGAGAGGAGAGGGAGAAGGGATGGAAGGTGAAGAGTGGGAGAGATGATGAAAGGAGAGGAGAGGGAGAAGGGATTGAAGGTGAAGCGTGGGAGAGATGATGAAAGGAGAGGAGAGGAGAGGAGAAGGGATTGAAGGTGAAGAGTGGAAGAGATGATGAGAGGAGATGGAGAGATGATGAGAGGAGAGGAGAGGGAGAAGGGATGGAAGGTGAAGAGATGATGAGAGGATAGGAGAGGGAGAGATGATGAGAGGAGAGGGAGAAGGGATGGAAGGTGAAGAGTGGAAGAGATGATGAGAGGATAGGAGAGGGAGAGATGATGAGAGGAGAGGGAGAAGGGATTGAAGGTGAAGAGTGGGAGAGATGATGAGAGGATAGGAGAGGGAGAAGGGATTGAAGGTGAAGAGTGGGAGAGATGATGAAAGGAGATGAGGGAGAGGCCTGTAAACAACAGATTTCATGACCTAAAACACCCCCTTTTTTATACAATTATTCATTTACACTAAAAGCGGCAAGGGGTCCATTTTGACCTTAAGGGGTCAAAAATGTAATTCTGAGATAGAAAAAAACATTTACCATGATTTCTTTTTTAATATGGAATAATTAAAAAATAATCTCTTTCATATACTAAAATGTTGACTCAATAGTGCACTTTGTGATTTATAGCACCAAATGTGGCACAGAGGTCAATGTACGTACCCTGAAATGATATACAGGGCCTTCAGAAAGTTTCCATACCCAGTGACTTATCCTCATTTTGTTGTGTTACAACATGAATTTAATATGGATGATTACATTCCACACATCTACACGCAATACCCCATAATGACATCACAATACCCCATAATGACATCACAATACCCCATAATGACATCACAATACCCCATAATGACAAAGAGAAAACATGTTTTTAGAAATTGTTGTAGATGTATTGCAAATAAAATACAGAAATATCTCATTTATATAAGTATTGACTAGACTGGCAGCTGTAAATCACATGATTACAGCTGTGAGTCTTTCTGGGTGAGTCTCCAAGAGTTTTACACACCTGGATTGTACAATATTTGCGCATTATTCTTTAAAAAATTCTTCATGCTCTGTCAAGTTGATTGTTGATCATTGCTAGACAGCCATTTTCAAGTCTTGCCTTAGATTTTCAAGCCAATTTAAGTCAAAACTGTAACTAGTGGCGCAGTGGTCTAAGGCACTGCATCTTAGTGCTAGAGGCGTCACTACAGACACCCTGGTTCGAAATCCAGGCTGTATCACAACTGGCCGTGATTGGTAGTCCCATAGGGTGGCACACAATTAGCCCAGCGTCGTCCGGGTTTGGCCGGTGTAGGCCATCATTGTAAATAAGAATTTTTTCTTAACTGACTTAGTTACATAAAATAAAATAAAAAACTATGCCACTCAGGAACATTCAATGTCATCTTGGTAAGCAACTACAGTATATTGGCCTTGTGTTTCAAGTTATTGTCCTGTAGGATTTTGCCTGTGCTTAGGTCTATTCCATTTATTTTTATCCACCCCAAAAACTCCCTAGTCCTTGCCGACAAGCATACCTATAACACGATGCAGCCATCACCATGCTTGAAAATATGAAGAGTGGTACTCAGGGATGTGTTGTGCTGGATTTGCTTTGTGTTCAGGACATATCACAGCCATTAAACTTCAACTGTTTTATAGTCACCATTGGCCTCATGGTGAAATCCCTGTTGTTTCCTTTCTCTCCGGCAACTGAGTTAGGAAGGACGCCTGTATCTTTGTAGTAACTGGGTGTATTGATACACCATCCTTAGTGTAATTAATAGTTACAGCCTGAATGGAAACCATGTATTACATGTGTCACTTATCTACACACAATACCCCATAATATCAAAGTGGAATTATATTTTTAGAAATTTGAAAATGGTTATAAAAAATGAAAAGCAGAACTGTCAAGTCAATAAGTATTTAACCTCTTTGTTATGGCCTAAATAAGTTCAGGAAACATTTTGCTTATCAAGTCACATAAGAAGTTGCATGTTTTAACATGATTTGTGTATGACTACCTCATCTCTGTACTGTGTACACACATACAGATAACTGTAAGGTCCCTCAGTCGAGCAGTGAATGTCAAACGCAGATTCAAGATTCAAGACCAGTGAGGATTTCCAATCTCTCGCAAATAAAGGGCATCTATTGGTAGATGGGTTAAAAAAAGGATATGATATTGAATACCCCTTTGAAAAGCAGAAGCACAACAACATGTGGGAAAAGTCAAGGGGTGTGAATACTTTAGTAGTTCAGGAAGGCCTTGACAATGCTCCATGTGACTGCCATTTAGGTAAATAATACTGTATGTTGATAGTGGCATATATCATTTCTGAAGGCACTGTAGATATGGATCCACCCCAGATTTGGCCCCTGGGGGGGGGTGTCAGCCACTAAAAATAATTATAGTAAAAGATCCCAAGAGTCTCATCGTCCAGATGCATTTGGAACTAAGTTGGTAGGCCATAATATTCCAAAGTTAGAGCTAAAAGCCTGATCTTAGGTTGTACCGGTGTGTGAAACAACAGTTTATCAACCTCTATGTATCACAGAAACACAACACTTTGAATGAATAACAGAAACATTTTCATGACAAGATTCTATGGATGAAATTGAACAAAAACATAAAAATTGTTACTTCTTGACAGTGTCTCGTTGCAATCATGACCAATTATGGGTAAAAAATAACCCCAGGTGGCACTTTTAAGATACAAGTATGTTGATGTTGGTGCTTTCAGGTTTAAGTATTCGAATGAAGAGGAAATGTCTGTCACTATTATGTAAACAGGCTCAGACATTTTATAGGTCTATTATGTTTTCTTACAAGAAGAAAAACACATGTATTTATCATTTCCCACAACAGGGTAATGTGATGGGCAGTCACTGTACAGTGTCTTCACAAGTATTCACACCACTTGACTTTTTCCCTTGAGTAATTCTCTTTTTTTCCTGAAGCACATGTTCAAAAGAAACACGTGTGATCCTCGCCTGGCGTTCACTTTCTCCCTCCAGTACACAGGGACAGTATTGTAGGTACAGTATTTATGTCTGATACAGCTCCAGGGATTATTAGTTATGACTCCTTTTTTCTTTACATTGTGTAATAAGGAATATTTAATTCCAGCAAGAGATGATACATCTCAGAGCAAATCTGAGAGTGAATCAGATCAAATCTTCTCTTATTAATTTCATTGACTGGATAACCTGGAGAGGAGAGGGAAATGGAGAGGGGATGAAATGGAGAGGGGATGAAATGGAGAGGGGATGAAATGGAGAGGAGAGGGAAATGGAGAGGGGATGAAAGGGAGAGGGGATGAAATGGAGAGGGGATGAAATGGAGAGGGGTTGAAATGGAGAGGGGTTGAAATGGAGAGGGGTTGAAATGGAGAGGGGTTGAAATGGAGAGGGGATGAAATGGAGAGGGGGGATGAAATGGAGAGGGGATGAAATGGAGAGGGATGAAATGAAATGGAGAGGGGGGATGAAAGGAGAGGGGATGAAAGGGGAGAGGGGTTGAAAGGGAGAGGGGTTGAAATGGAGGGGGGATGAAATGGAGAGGGGATGAAATGGAGAGGGGTGAAAATGGAGAGGGGATGAAATGGAGAGGAGGGAGAGGGATGAAATGGAGAGGGGGAAATGAAAGGGAGAGGGGTTGAAATGGAGAGGGGTTGAAATGGAGAGGGGATGAAATGGAGAGGGATGAAATGGAGAGGGGTTGAAATGGAGAGGGGATGAAATGGAGAGGGGATGAAATGGAGAGGGATGAAATGGAGAGGGGTTGAAATGGAGAGGGGATGAAATGGAGAGGGAAATGTTGAAATGGAGAGGGGATGAAATGGAGAGGGGATGAAATGGAGAGGAGATGAAATGGAGAGGGGTTGAAATGGAGAGGGGATGAAATGGAGAGGGGATGAAATGGAGAGGGGTTGAAATGGAGAGGGGTTGAAATGGAGAGGGGATGAAATGGAGAGAGGTTGAAATGGAGAGGGGATGAAATGGAGAGGGAATGAAAGGAGAGGGGTGAAATGGAGAGGAGAGGGAAAATGGAGAGGGGATGAAATGGAGAGGGGTGAAATGGAGAGGGGATGAAATGGAGAGGGGTTGAAATGGAGAGGGGATGAAATGGAGAGGGATGAAATGGAGAGGGGATGAAATGGAGAGGGGATGAAATGGAGAGGAGAGGGAAATGGAGAGGGGATGAAATGGAGAGGGGTTGAAATGGAGAGGAGAGGGAAATGGAGAGGGGATGAAATGGAGAGGGATGAAATGGAGAGGGGATGAAATGGAGAGGAGAAATGGAGGGATGAAATGGAGAGGGGTTGAAATGGAGAGGGGATGAAATGGAGAGGGGTTGAAATGGAGAGGGGATGGAAATGGAGAGGGGTTGAAATGGAGAGGGGATGAAATGGAGAGGGGTTGAAATGGAGAGGGATGAAATGGAGAGGGGTTGAAATGGAGAGGGGATGAAATGGAGAGGGATGAAATGGAGAGGGGATGAAATGGAGAGGAGAGGGAAATGGAGAGGGATGAAATGGAGAGGAGAGGGAAATGGAGAGGGATGAAATGGAGAGGGGATGAAATGGAGGGATGAAATGGATGAAATGGAGAGGGGATGAAATGGAGAGGGGATGAAATGGAGAGGGGATTGAAATGGAGAGGGATGGAAATGGAGAGGGGATGAAATGGAGAGGGGATGAAAGGGAGAGGGGAGGAAATGGAGAGGGGTGAAATGGAGAGGGGATGAAATGGAGAGGGGATGAAATGGAGAGGGAGAGGGGTTGAAATGGAGAGGGGATGAAATGGAGAGGGGTTGAAATGGAGAGGGGATGAAATGGAGAGGATGAAATGGAGGGGAGGAGAGGGGATGAAATGGAGAGGGATTGAAATGGAGAGGGGATGAAAGGAGAGGGAGGATGAAATGGAGAGGGGTTGAAATGGAGAGGGGATGAAATGGAGAGGGGATGAAATGGAGAGGGGATGAAATGGAGAGGGATGAAATGGAGAGGGGATGAAATGGAGAGGGGATGAAATGGAGAGGAGAGGGAAATGGAGAGGGGATGAAATGGAGAGGGGTTGAAATGGAGAGGGATGAAATGGAGAGGGGAAATGAAATGAAATGGAGGAGAGGAAATGGAGAGGGGATGAAATGGAGGGAGAAATGGAGAGGGAAATGGAGAGGGATGAAATGGAGAGGAGAGGGAAATGGAGAGGGGATGAAATGGAGAGGGGATGAAATGGAGAGGGGATGAAATGGAGAGGGGAAAATGGAGAGGGATGAAATGGAGAGGGGTTGAAATGGAGAGGGGATGAAATGGAGAGGGGGGGAAATGGAGAGGGGATGAAAGGGAGAGGGGATGAAATGGAGAGGGGAAATGAAATGGAGAGGAGAGGGAAAATGGAGAGGGATGAAATGGAAAGGAGAGGGAAGGGGAGAGGGGATGAAATGGAGAGGGATGAAATGGAGAGGGGATGAAATGGAGAGGGAGAGGGAAATGGAGAGGGGAAATGAAATGGAGAGGGGATGAAATGGAGAGGGGTGAAATGGAGAGGGGATGAAATGGAGAGGGGTGAAATGGAGAGGGGATGAAATGGAGAGGGGATGAAATGGAGAGGGATGAAATGGAGAGGGGATGAAATGGAGAGGGGATGAAATGGAGAAAGGAGGGGTGAAATGGAGAGGGGATGAAAAATGGAGAGGGAGGAAAGGAGAGGGGATGAAATGGAGAGGGGTTGAAATGGAGAGGGGATGAAATGGAGAGGGGTTGAAATGGAGAGGGGAAATGGAGGAGAAATGGAGAGGGGATTGAAATGGAGAGGGGATGAAATGGAGAGGAGAGGGAAATGGAGAGGGGCTGAAATGGAGAGGGGATGAAATGGAGAGGGGAGGGAAATGGAGAGGGGATGAAATGGAGAGGGGTTGAAATGGAGAGGGGATGAAATGGAGAGGGGATGAAATGGAGAGGGGATGAAATGGAGAGGGGATGAAATGGAGAGGGGATGAAATGGAGAGGGGATGAAATGGAGAGGGATGGGATGAAATGGAGAGGGGATGAAATGGAGAGGGGAGGAAATGGAGAGGGGATGAAATGGAGAGGGGATGAAATGGAGAGGGGATGAAATGGAGAGGGGATGAAATGGAGAGGGGTTGAAATGGAGAGGGGTGAAAGGGGGATGAAATGGAGAGGGGAAATGAAATGGAGAGGGGATGAAATGGAGAGGGGATGAAATGGAGAGGGATGAAATGGAGAGGGGTTGAAATGGAGAGGGGATGAAATGGAGAGGGGATGAAATGGAGAGGGGTTGAAATGGAGAGGGGATGAAATGGAGAGGAGAGGAAATGGAGAGGGGATGAAATGGAGAGAGGGAGGGGAAATGTTGAAATGGAGAGGAGAGAAATGGAGAGGGGATGAAATGGAGAGGGAGGAAAT
The DNA here is from genome assembly GCF_018296145.1 of Oncorhynchus tshawytscha. Taxonomy (NCBI): domain Eukaryota; kingdom Metazoa; phylum Chordata; class Actinopteri; order Salmoniformes; family Salmonidae; genus Oncorhynchus; species Oncorhynchus tshawytscha. The sequence goes on along the minus strand of NC_056447.1, from coordinate 49,159,576 downwards.
GGAGAGGGATGAAATGGAGAGGAGGGGGATGAAATGGAGAGGGGATGAAATGGAGAGGGGATGAAATGGAGAGGGGATGAAATGGAGAGGGATGAAATGGAGAGGGGTTGAAATGGAGAGGGGATGAAATGGAGAGGAGAGGGAAATGGAGAGGGGATGAAATGGAGAGGGATGAAATGGAGAGGAAATGGAGAGGGGTTGAAATGGAGAGGGAGAGGGAAATGGAGAGGGGATGAAATGGAGAGGGGTTGAAATGGAGAGGGGAAATGGAGAGGAAATGGAGAGGGGATGAAATGGAGAGGGGATGAAATGGAGAGGGAGGAAATGGAGAGGGGATGAAATGGAGAGGGGTTGAAATGGAGAGGGGATGAAATGGAGAGGGGTTGAAATGGAGAGGGGATGAAATGGAGAGGAGAGGGAAAATGGAGAGGGTTGAAATGGAGAGGGGATGAAATGGAGAGGAGGAGAGGAAATGGAGAGGGATGAAATGGAGAGGGGATGAAATGGAGAGGGGATGAAATGGAGAGGGGTTGAAAGGAGAGGGGATGAAATGGAGAGGGGATGAAATGGAGAGGGGTTGAAATGGAGAGGGGATGAAATGGAGAGGGGATGAAATGGAGAGGGGTTGAAATGGAGAGGGGATGAAATGGAGAGGGGATGAAATGGAGAGGGGATGAAATGGAGAGGGGATGAAATGGAGAGGGGATTGAAATGGAGAGGGGATGAAATGGAGAGGGGATGAAATGGAGAGGGGAGGAAATGGAGAGGGATGAAATGGAGAGGGATGAAATGGAGAGGGATGAAATGGAGAGGGAGGAAATGGAGAGGGGATGAAATGGAGAGGGGGGAAATGGAGAGGGGATGAAATGGAGAGGGGATGAAATGGAGAGGGATGAAATGGAGAGGGGATGAAATGGAGAGGGGGGGATTGAAATGGAGAGGGGATGAAATGGAGAGGGGATGAAATGGAGAGGGGAGGGGATGAAATGGAGAGGGGATGAAATGGAGGAGAGGAAATGGAGGGGGATGAAATGGAAGGGGATGGGAAATGGAGAGGGGATGAAATGGAGAGGGGAGGGGAAATGAGAGGGGAAATGGAGAGGGATGAAATGGAGAGGGGATGAAATGGAGAGGGATGAAATGGAGAGGATGAAATGGAGAGGGAAATGAAATGGAGAGGGGATGAAATGGAGAGGAGAGGAAAGGAGAGGAGAGGAAATGGAGAGGGATGAAAGGGAGAGGGGGGTGAAATGGAGAGGGGATGAAATGGAGAGGGGATGAAATGGAGAGGGGATGAAATGGAGAGGGGATGAAATGGAGAGGGAGAGGGAAATGGAGAGGGGATGAAATGGAGAGGGGATGAGAGGGATGAAATGGAGAGGGGTGAAATGGAGAGGGATGAAATGGAGAGAAAATGGAGAGGGGATGAAATGGAGAGGGGTTGAAATGGAGAGGGGATGAAATGGAGAGGGGATGAAATGGAGAGGGGATGAAATGGAGAGGGGATGAAATGGAGAGGGGATGAAATGGAGAGGGGATGAAAGGAGAGGAGATGAAATGGAGAGGGGATGAAATGGAGAGGGGGGATGAAATGGAGAGGGGATGAAATGGAGAGGGGATGAAATGGAGAGGAGAGGGAAAATGGAGAGGGGTTGAAATGGAGAGGAGAGGGAAATGGAAATGGAGAGGGGATGAAATGGAGAGGGGTTGAAATGGAGAGGAAATGGAGAGGGATGAAATGGAGAGGGGATGAAATGGAGAGGGGATGAAATGGAGAGGGGATGAAATGGAGAGGGGATGAAATGGAGAGGGGATGAAATGGAGAGGGGATGAAATGGAGAGGGGATGAAATGGAGGGATGAAATGGAGAGGGAGGAAATGGAGAGGGATGAAATGGAGAGGGGATGAAATGGAGAGGAGAGGGAAATGGAGAGGGGATGAAATGGAGAGGGGATGAAATGGAGAGGGAGAGGGAAATGGAGAGGGGATGAAATGGAGAGGGGATGAAATGGAGAGGGGATGAAATGGAGAGGGGATGAAATGGAGAGGGATGAAATGGAGAGGGGATGAAATGGAGAGGGGAAATGAAATGGAGAGGGATGAAATGGAGAGGGAGGGAAATGAGGGGCTGAAATGGAGAGGGGATGAAATGGAGAGGGATGAAATGGAGAGGGAGGGATGAAATGGAGAGGGGATGAAATGGAGAGGGGATGAAATGGAGAGGGGATGAAATGGAGAGGGGATGAAATGGAGAGGGGATGAAATGGAGAGGGAAATGGAAGGGGAAATGGAGAGGGGGATGAAATGGAGAGGGATGAAATGGAGAGGGGATGAAATGGAGAGGGATGAAATGGAGAGGGATGAAATGGAGAGGGGATGAAATGGAGAGGGGGATGAAATGGAGAGGGGAAATGAAAAATGGAGAGGGATGAAATGGAGAGGGGATGAAATGGAGAGGGTTGAAATGGAGAGGGGATGAAATGGAGAGGAGAGGGAAATGGAGAGGGGTTGAAATGGAGAGGGGATGAAATGGAGAGGAGAGGGAAATGGAGAGGGGATGAAATGGAGAGGGGATGAAATGGAGAGGGGATGAAATGGAGAGGGGTGAAATGGAGAGGGGATGAAATGGAGAGGGTTGAAATGGAGAGGGGATGAAATGGAGAGGGATGAAAATGGAGAGAGGAGAGGGGAAAATGGAGGGGATGAAAGAGGAGGAGAGAAAAATGGAGAGGGGATGAAATGGAGAGGAGGAAAAATGGAGAGGGGTGAAATGGAGAGGGGGGGATGAAATGGAGAGAATGAAATGGAGAGGGATGAAATGGAGAGGGGATGAAATGGAGAGGGGATGAAATGGAGAGGGGATGAAATGGAGAGGGATGAAATGGAGAGGGGATGAAATGGAGAGAGGTTGAAATGGAGAGGGGATGAAAGGGAGAGGGGGATGAAATGGAGAGGGGATGAAATGGAGAGGGGGATGAAATGGAGAGGGGATGAAATGGAGAGGGAGAAATGGAGAAATGGAGAGGGGATGAAATGGAGAGGGGATGAAATGGAGGGGAGGAGAGGGAAATGGAGAGGGATGAAATGGAGAGGGGATGGAAATGGAGAGGGGATGAAATGGAGAGGGGTTGAAATGGAGAGGGGATGAAAGGGAGAGGGGTTGAAATGGAGAGGGGATGAAATGGAGAGGGGATGAAATGGAGGGAGGGGATGAAATGGAGAGGGGATGAAATGGAGAGGGGAAAATGGAGAGGGGATGAAATGGAGAGGGGGATGAAATGGAGAGGGATGAAATGGAGAGGAGAGAAATGGAGGGGATGAAATGGAGAGGGGTTGAAATGGAGAGGGGTTGAAATGGAGAGGGGATGAAATGGAGAGGGGAAATGAAATGAAGGAGGGGATGAAATGGAGAGGGGATGGAAATGGAGAGGGGATGAAATGGAGAGGGGATGAAATGGAGAGGATGAAATGGAGAGGGGATTGAAATGGAGAGGGGATGAAAGGGAGAGGGGTTGAAATGGAGAGGGGATGAAATGGAGAGGGGATGAAATGGAGAGGATTGAAATGGAGAGGGGATGAAATGGAGAGGAGAGGAAATGGAGAGGGGGGTTGAAATGGAGAGGGAAATGGATGAAAAATGGAGAGGAGAGGAAATGGAGAGGGGATGAAATGGAGAGGGATGAAATGGAGAGGGGATGAAATGGAGAGGGATGAAATGGAGAGGGATGAAATGGAGAGGGGATGAAATGGAGAGGGGATGAAATGGAGAGGGGATGAAATGGAGAGGGGATGAAATGGAGAGGGGATGAAATGGAGGGAGGGATTGAAATGGAGAGGATGAAATGGAGAGGGGATGAAATGGAGAGGGGATGAAAGGGAGGGGATGAAATGGAGAGGGATGAAATGGAGAGGGAGTGAAATGGAGAGGGGAAAGGGAGAGGGGATGAAATGGAGAGGGATGAAATGGAGAGGGGATGAAATGGAGAGGGGATGAAATGGAGGGGATGAGGGATGAAATGGAGAGGGGAAATGAAATGGAGAGGAGAGGGAAATGGAGAGGGGATGAAATGGAGAGGAGAGGGAAATGGAGAGGGGATGAAATGGAGAGGGGATGAAATGGAGAAATGGGGGGGATGAAATGGAGAGGGGATGAAATGGAGAGGGGATGAAATGGAGAGGGATGAAATGGAGAGGGGATGAAATGGAGAGGGATGAAATGAAGGGGATGAAATGGAGAGGGGATGAAATGGAGAGGGGATGAAATGGAGAGGGGATGAAATGGAGAGGGGTTGAAATGGATGGAGAGGGGATGAAATGGAGAGGGGTTGAAATGGAGAGGGGATGAAATGGAGAGGGGATGAAATGGAGAGGGGATGAAATGGAGAGGGGATGAAATGGAGAGGGGTTGAAATGGAGAGGGGAAATGAAAGGGAGAAATGGAGAGGGAAATGGAGAGGGGATGAAATGGAGAGGGATGAAATGGAGAGGGGATGAAATGGAGAGGGGGAAATGGAGAGGGGATGAAATGGAGAGGGGATGAAATGGAGAGGGGTTGAAATGGAGAGGGGATGAAATGGAGAGGGGTTGAAATGGAGAGGGATGAAATGGAGAGGGATGAAATGGAGAGGGGTTGAAATGGAGAGGGGATGAAATGGAGAGGGGATGAAATGGAGAGGGGTTGAAATGGAGAGGGGATGAAAGGGGAGAGGGTTGAAATGGAGAGGGGATGAAATGGAGAGGGGATGAAATGGAGAGGGGATGAAATGGAGAGGGGATGAAATGGAGAGGGGTTGAAATGGAGAGGGGTTGAAATGGAGAGGGGAGAGAAATGGAGAGGGGTTGAAATGGAGAGGGGTTGAAATGGAGAGGGGAAATGGAGGAAATGGAGAGGGGGAGAGGGGGATGAAATGGAGAGGGAAATGGAGATGAAATGGAGAGGGGTTGAAATGGAGAGGGGATGAAATGGAGAGGGGATGAAATGGAGAGGGGTTGAAATGGAGAGGGGATGAAATGGAGAGGGGTTGAAATGGAGAGGGGTTGAAATGGAGAGGGATGAAATGGAGAGGGGATGAAATGGAGAGGGGATGAAATGGAGAGGGATGAAATGGAGAGGGGATGAAATGGAGAGGGGATGAAATGGAGAGGGGATGAAATGGAGAGGGATGAAATGAGAGGGGGATGAAATGGAGAGGGATGAAATGGAGAGGGGTTGAAATGGAGAGGGGATGAAAGGGAGAGGGATTGAAATGGAGAGGGGTTGAAATGGAGAGGGGATGAAATGGAGAGGGGTTGAAATGGAGAGGGATGAAATGGAGAGGGGTTGAAATGGAGAGGGGATGAAATGGAGAGGAGGGATGAAATGGAGAGGGATGAAATGGAGAGGGGTTGAAAGGAGAGGGGATGAAATGGAGAGGGATGAAATGGAGAGGGGATGAAATGGAGAGGGATGAAAGGAGAGGAGAGGATGAAATGGAGAGGGGTGAAATGGAGAGGGGATGAAATGGAGAGGGGAGGAAATGGAGAGGGGTTGAAATGGAGAGGGGATGAAATGGAGAGGGATGAAATGGAGAGAGGGGAAATGGAGAGGGGATGAAATGGAGAGGGGAAATGGAGAGGGATGAAATGGAGAGGGGATGAAATGGAGAGGGGATGAAATGGAGAGGGGATGAAATGGAGAGGGGATGAAATGGAGAGGGGATGAAATGGAGAGGGATGAAATGGAGAGGGGGGAAATGGAGAGGGGATGAAATGGAGAGGGGATGAAATGGAGAGGGGAGAAATGGAGAGGGGTGAAATGGAGAGGGGATGAAATGGAGAGGGGATGAAATGGAGAGGGGTTGAAATGGAGAGGGGATGAAAGGAGAGGGGTTGAAATGAAATGGAGAGGGGATGAAAGGGAGAGGGGTTGAAATGGAGAGGGTTGAAATGGAGAGGGATGAAATGGAGAGGGGATGAAATGGAGAGGGATGGAAATGAGAGGGGTTGAAATGGAGAGGGGATGAAATGGAATGGAGGGGATGAAATGGAGAGGGGTTGAAATGGAGAGGGGATGAAATGGAGAGGGGATGAAATGGAGAGGGGATGAAATGGAGAGGGGTTGAAATGGAGAGGGGATGAAATGGAGAGGGGTTGAAATGGAGAGGGGATGAAATGGAGAGGGGTTGAAATGGAGAGGGATGAAATGGAGAGGGATGAAATGGAGAGGGGAAATGAAATGGAGAGGGGAGAAAGGAGAGGGGATGAAAGGGAGAGGAGAGGGGAAATGGAGAGGGGTTGAAATGGAGAGGGGTTGAAATGGAGAGGGGATGAAATGGAGAGGGGTTGAAATGGAGAGGGGATGAAATGGAGAGGGGATGAAAGGGAGAGGAGGGATGAAATGGGAGAGGGGATGAAATGGAGAGGGGATGAAATGGAGAGGGGGGGATGAAATGGAGAGGGGTTGAAATGGAGAGGGGATGAAATGGAGAGGGGATGAAATGGAGAGGGGATGAAATGGAGAGGGGATGAAATGGAGAGGGATGAAATGGAGAGGGGATGAAATGGAGAGGGGATGAAAGGGAGAGGAGAGGGGAAATGGAAATGGAGAGGGAAATGGAGAGGGGATGAAAGGGAGAAATGGAGAGATGAAATGGAGAGGGGTTGAAATGGAGAGGGGAAAAGGGAGAGGGGATGAAAAATGAGAGGGGAAATGAAATGGAGAGGGATGAAATGGAGAGGGGTTGAAATGGAGAGGGGTTGAAATGGAGGGAGGGGAGGGATGAAATGGAGAGGGGATGAAATGGAGAGGGGATGAAATGGAGAGGGGGATGAAAATGGAGAGGGGAAATGAAAAATGGAGAGGGGATGAAATGGGAGAGGGATGAAATGGAGAGGGGTGAAATGGAGAGGGTTTGAAATGGAGGGGATGAAAGGAGAGGGGATGAAAGGAGAGGGGATGAAATGGAGAGGGGATGAAATGGAGAGGGGTTGAAATGGAGAGGGGATGAAATGGAGAGGGGATGAAATGGAGAGGGGAAGAAATGGAGAGGGGATGAAAGGAGAGGGGTTTAAATGGAGAGGGATGAAAGGGAGAGGGGGGTGAAATGGAGAGGGGATGAAATGGAGAGGGGTTGAAATGGAGAGGGGATGAAAGGGAGAGGGGGTGAAATGGAGAGGGGATGAAATGGAGAGGGGTTGAAATGGAGAGGGGATGAAAGGGAGAGGAGAGGGAAATGGAGAGGGGTTGAAAGGGAGAGGAGAGGGAAAGGGAGAGGAGAGGGGATGAAAGGAGAGGAGAGGGGTGAGGTGAGGGAGAGGGGATGAAAGGAGAGGAGAGGTGACACCAGATATTTTAGAGAATGACATAGATGTTCACAGATTTTGCATGACTCCATCGGTACCTTAATATCCATCTTTATCTTGTTTTAGGTACTAGTCTGGAAAATATTGTTTTCAGAATTCTTTGTACATGTACACTACCGTTCAAAAGTTTGGGGTCACTTAGAAATGTCCTTGTTTTTTAAAGAAAAGCATGTTTTTTGTCCGTTAAAATAACATCAAATTGATCAGAAATACAGTGTAGACATAGGCCCATTATCAGCAACCATCACTCCTGTGTTCCAATGAAACGTTGTGTTAGCTCATCCAAGTTTATCATTTTAAAAAGCTAATTGATCATTAGAAAACCCTTTTGCAATTATGTTAGCACAACTGAAAACTGTTGTCCTGATTAAAGAAGCAATGAAACTGGCCTAGTTGAGTGTCTGGAGCATCAGCATTTGTGGGTTCGATTACAGGCTCAAAAGGGCCAGAAGCAAAGAACTTTATTCTGAAACTCGTCAGTCTATTCTTGTTCTGAGAATTGAAGGATATTCCATGTGAGAAATTGCCAAGAAACTGAAGATCTCGTACAACGTTGTGTACTACTCCCTTCACAGAACAGGGCAAACTGGCCCTAACCAGAATAGAAAGAGGAGTGGGAGGCCCCGGTGCACAACTGAGCATGAGGACAAGTACATTAGAGTGTCCAGTTTGAGAAACAGACGCCTCACAAGTCCTCAACTGGCAGCTTCATTAAATAGTACCCGCAAAGAAACAGTCTCAACGTCAACAGTGAAGAGGCGACTCCGGGATGCTGGCCTTCTAGGTAGAGTTCCTCTGTCCAGTCTCAACGTCAATAGTGAAGAGGCGACTCCGGGATGCTGGCCTTCTAGGTAGAGTTCCTCTGTCCAGTCTCAACGTCAACAGTGAAGAGGCGACTCCGGGATGCTGGCCTTCTAGGTAGAGTTCCTCTGTCCAGTCTCAACGTCAATAGCGAAGAGGCGACTCCGGGATGCTGGCCTTCTAGGCAAAGTTCCTCTGTCCAGTCTCAACGTCAATAGCGAAGAGGCGACTCCGGGATGCTGGCCTTCTAGGCAAAGTTCCTCTGTCCAGTCTCAACGTCAACAGTGAAGAGGCGACTCCGGGATGCTGGCCTTCTAGGTAAAGTTCCTCTGTCCAGTCTCAACGTCAATAGCGAAGAGGTGACTCCGGGATGCTGGCCTTCTAGGCAAAGTTCCTCTGTCCAGTCTCAACGTCAATAGCGAAGAGGCGACTCCGGGATGCTGGCCTTCTAGGTAAAGTTCCTCTGTCCCGTATCCATGTTCTTTTGCCCATATTTTCTTTTTATTGGCCAGTCTTAGGTATGGCTTTTTCTTTGCAACTCTGCCTAGAAGGCCAGCATCCCGAAGTCGCCTCTTCACTGTTTATGTTGAGACTGGTGTTTTTGCGGGTACTATTTAATGGTATCAGAAGATACTTATGGGGCGGCAGGGTAGCCTAGTGGTTAGAGCGTTGGACTAGTACCTGGAAGGTTGCAAGTTCAAACCCCCGAGCTGACAAGGTTACAAATCTGTCGTTCTGCCCCTGAACAGGCAGTTAACCCACTGTTCCTAGGCCGTCATTGAAAATAAGAATTTGTTCTTAACTGACTTGCCTAGTTAAATAAAGGTAAAATAAAAATAGATTTTTTTAAAGAACAGCTCATATAAGCAAAGATAAACGACAGTCCATTTCTTTAAGACGTGAAGGTCAGTCAATACAGAAAATGTCAAGAACTTTGGAAGTTTCATTAAGTGCAGTCGTAAAAAAAACATCAAGCGCTATGATGAAACTGGCTCTCATGAGGACCTCCACAGGAAAGGATGACAGAGTTACCTCTGCTGATGAGGATTAGTTCATTAGAGTTATTAGCCTCAGAAATTGCAGCCCAAATAAATGCTTCACAGAGTTCAAGTAACTGACACATCTTAACATCAACTGTTCAGAGGGAGACTGTGAATCAGGCCATCGTAGTTGAATTGCTGCAAAGAAACCACTACTAAAGGACACCAATAAGAAGAAGAGACTTGGACATTAGACTGGTGGAAATCTGTTCTTTGGTCCGATGAGTCCAAATTTGAGATTTTTGGTTCCAACCACCATGTCTTTGTGAGTTGCAGAGTAGGTGTAAAGATGATCTCCGCATGTGTGGTTCCCTTCGTGAAGCATGGAGGAGGAGGTGTGAGGGTGCTTTGCTGGTGACACTGTCAAAACACATCAGGTTTGTGCTTAGTGGGACTATCATTTGTTTTTCAACAGGATAATGACCCAAATCACACCTCAAATCTGTGTAAAGGGCTATTTGACCAAAAAGGAGAGAGATGGAGTTCTACATCAGATTACCTGGCCTCCACAATCACCTGACCTCAACCCAATTAAGATGGTTTGGGATGAGTGTGACTACAGAGTGAAGGAAAAGCAGCCAGTGCCAGTGCTCAGCATATGTGGGAACTCATTCGAGACTGTTGGAAAAGAGGTTGAATACTATATGTATGAATATGTAGAAAATAGTAAAAAATAATGAAAAACATTGAATGAAAAAAAAGTATATTTCTCAATAGAATATAATAAACATTTTAGCGTAAGTATAATACAGGAAGGCAAAATGTGTAGTCAAATATTTACACGTGTTTTGGGGTGTATAAACTGAGCAGTATGAGTCGGACATGAATACCTGCTGTACAAAGTGCAGGTATTATTGTTTTTAGTGGCCAGTCTCACTTCACATGGAATGACGCATTGCGGAGAAAGATTCAGCTGTGGCCTCGGTCTTCTGTGACCTCTGGAGTATCTAACCTGTTATTTGCTCATCAAAGATAAGAGAGAGGCTATAGAGTCTTCTTTACTGCAGCAGTTACCTGACACTTAATCATACCACCGCCATTTACCAGTCAGACACACTTCACCACCTCTTCCATCCCTCAGTCATTTCCAGGTCCTGAATTAAGGTTAAAGAATGAGATGAAGGCGCTGGGGGGGGGGGAGACCCACACAAAGCCCTGGTCATGACTTGGACTGACAACCTGTGAATGGGATATCAGAGCCCTCTATCCCTGGGGCTGTCATCAGTAACCCCAGCCTGTTGTTTTCTCTGGCGTGAGTAGGATTGATCAGGGCTGTTGGCTGTCTGTCCTCAGGGCGATCTGGACTTCACTGCTCTTTCCTCTTGTCAGGCTTTATTGTGGTTGTTGACATTTGTGAGGGGGGACACTAATTGCACTATATGCCCTCTCTACCAAGTGTTTTAGAACTGCATCCTCAAGCGGAAGATGGATGCAATTACACGCCATATGTGTATTGTGAGGATGAATATTTTTGAAGGGCACTTTTTCAAAATATAGTTGGTTTGGTTCTCTTTCTCTGTCTGTTTCTCTCTGTTGTTTCTTTCGTCCTTAATTTTCTCTTTCCCTCTCTGTGTGTCTCTCTCTCTCTGAAATGTCATTGTTTCACTCTCCATTCTCCCCCTTTTCATCTCCCATGCATACCGGGCCTTCTAACTCTCTGCCTCACACAGCTCCCAATTACCCACATAACAGGCAGATCAATGGCTAACCACGGGGGTCCTGAGTGACCCGTCAAACTCCCGCTTTCATTATGTTGAAACTTCTGACCCCCTGCCTCATTCCACCTTTTCTCTCCCTTTTTCCTGATGAGCTCTAGGCTGCCGTGGCAACCATGTGACAGACATAGAGATGGGGGGGACGTGGTGTGTGTGTTGGGGGGGTCTGGCATTATGTAAATAGTACTTATCCCATGCTAATTGCCTCTACTGCTTTAAGTGCCAGGAAGGAAGGAGGGAAGGAAGTGCATATTAATCATGTGGGAGAAAGAAGCTGTAAAATCCTCTCTGGTTGGTTGTGAATAAGAGATGGGGCTGGCATCCCATGACCACAGCAGGTGCTGTCTGGCTGGATGATACATGTAGTTTTTTTAAGCATAGTTCTGGGACTACCACCTAATTATTCACTCTGTGACAGGAGAGAGTTCCTTGGACAGCAATATAGATTTTAAGGAAACATTTTGGGGCCAAGTTTTACCTGTGCCTTGTTAAAACACAGCTCTGGGGCTCTAGCCTCCATTCAGTTTTAGAGGGTAGAGTTTTTTGGGGAAGCAGCATACATTTTGGTGTCGTCTTTTGCTACAACAACACTATATTGGACTATATAACTGTATTGGACTATATAACTGTATTGGACTAAATATGCAGTACACCACTATATTGGACTATATAACTGTATTGGACTATATACACAGTACTACACTATATTGGACTATATAACTGTATTGGACTAAATATACAGTATACCACTATATTGGACTATATAACTATATTGGACTATATACACAGTACTACACTATATTGGACTATATACACAGTACTACACTATATTGGACTATATACACAGTACTACACTATATTGAACTATATATACTACACTATATTGGACTATATACACAGTACTACACTATATTGGACTATATAACTATATTGAACTATATATACTACACTATATTGGACTATATAACTATATTGAACTATATATACTACACTATATTGGACTATATAACTATATTGAACTATATACACAGTACTACACTATATTGGACTATATAACTATATTGAACTATATACACAGTACTACACTATATTGGACTATTTTACTATATTGAACTATATATACTACACTATATTGGACTATATAACTATATTGAACTATATATACTACACTACATTGGACTATATAACTATATTGAACTATATACACAGTACTACACTATATTGGACTATATAACTATATTGAACTATATACACAGTACTACACTATATTGGACTATTTTACTGTATTGGACTATATATACTACACTGTATTGGACTATAGACACTACACTATATTGGACTATAGAAGACAGAAAATTACTTCCATTCAAACTTTGGAAAGGCCATTTACTGCACAAGCCACTCCTCCCTTTTCTGTTATCTCCTCTGTTTTCTCCTCCCTTATCTGTTATCTCCTCTGTTATCTCCTCCCTCACCTGTTATCTCCTCTGTTATCTCCTCCCTCATCTGTTTTCTCCTCCCTCCTCCCTCCTGTTATCTCCTCTGTTATCTCCTCCCTCACCTGTTATCTCCTCTTATCTCCTCCCTCATCTGTTTTCTCCTCCCTCCTGTTATCTCCTCCCTTTTCTCCTCCCTCCTGTTATCTCCTCCCCTTTCTCCTCCCTCATCTTATTTCTCCTCCCTCCTGTTATCTCCTCCCTTTTAACCTCCCCTTTCTCCTCCCTCATCTGTTTTTCTCCTCCCTCCTGTTATCTCCTCCCTTTTAATCTCCCTTTTCTCCTTCCTCATCTGTTTTCTCCTCCCTCATCTGTTTTCTCCTTCCTCATCTGTTTTCTCCTTCTTCATCTGTTTTCTCCTCCCTCATCTGTTATCTCCTCCCTCATCTGTTTGCTCCTCCCTCATCTGTTTTCTCCTCCCTCATCTGTTTGCTCCTCCCTCATCTGTTTTCTCCTCCCTCCTGTTATCTCCACCCTTTTAATCTTCCTTTTCTCCTTCCTCATCTGTTTTCTCCTCCCTCATCTGTTTTCTCCTTCCTCATCTGTTATCTCCTTCCTCCTCTGTTTTCTCCTCCCTCATCTGTTATCTCCTCCCTCCCTCTGTAATCTCCTTCCTCCTCTGTTTTCTTCTCCCTCATCTGTTATCTCCCCCTCCCTCTGTAATCTCCTTACTCTTAATCTTCTCTTTTTTGAAAGACACAGCAGAGAAGAGGTGTTCCATGATAGTGTCGTCTCTTCCTAGTTTTACACAGTCAGCAAACGTTTGGCACCATTACTTCCTTTCTACACCAAGCCACCTGGTGGTTTTGCTGATTTGTAAAACCTATAGCTACAGCCATTATCACTCATCACCAAAGAGGCTGTACAGCCATTATTTAGTAACGTACTCAAGTGGCGCAAGCTTTGATATCCTCCCTATCTTTTAGATTCAAGAACATTTTAAGTTAGTAAGACATGTAATTGAAAGCTGCAACGTTTACAGTATTTATACTGAACAGAAATATAAACGCAACATGTAAAGTGTTGGTTCCATGTTTTGTGAGCTGAAATCAAAGATCCCAGAAAATGTCCATATACACAAACATATTATTTCTCTCACATTTTGTTGCCAAATTTGGTTAAATCCCTGTTAGTGAGCATTTCTCTTTTGCCAAGGTAATCCATCCACCTGACAGGTGTAGCATATCAAGAAGCTGATTAAACAGCATGATCATTACACAGGTGCACCTCAAGCTGGGGGACAATAAAAGGCCACTCTAAAATGTACAGTTTTGTCACACAACACAATGCCACAAATGTCTCGAGTTTTGAGGGAGAGTACAATTGGCATGCTGACTGCAGGAATATCCACCAGAGCTGTTGCCAAAGAATTTAATGTTAATTTATCTAACATAAGCCACCTCCAATGTTGTTTAAGAGAATTTGGCAGTACGTCCAACCGGCCTCACAACTGCAGTTCTCGTGTAACCTCGCCAGCGCAGGACCTTCACATCCGGCTTCTTCACCTGCTGGATCGTCTGAGACCAGCCACCTAGACAGCTGATGAAACTGAGGAGTATTTCTGTCTGTAATAAAGCTCTTTTGTGGGTAAAAACTCATTCTGATTGACTGGGCCTGGCTCCCATGTTGGTGGGCCTATGCCCTCCCAGGCCTACCTATGACTGCGTCGCTGCCCAGTCATGTGAAATTCATAGATAATCCATAGCTAATCCATAGATAATCCATAGCTAATCCATAGATAATCCATAGGCAATCCATAGATAATCCATAGATAATCCATAGATAATCCATAGCTAATCCATAGATAATCCATAGCTAATCCATAGGTAATCCATAGATAATCCATAGGCAATCCATAGATAATCCATAGATAATCCATAGCTAATACATAGGTAATACATAGATAATCCATAGATAATCCATAGATAATCCATAGGCAATCCATAGATAATCCATAGATAATCCATAGCTAATCCATAGGTAATCCATAGGTAATCCGTAGATAATCCATAGATAATCCATAGATAATCCATAGAATAAGATAATCCATAGATAATCCATAGGCAATCCATAGATAATCCATAGATAATCCATAGCTAATCCATAGGTAATCCATAGGTAATCCGTAGATAATCCATAGATAATCCATAGATAAAAGCCTAATGAATGTATTTCCTTACATGAACTGTAACTCAGTAAAACCTTTGAAATTGTTGCATTTATATTTCTGTTCAGTAAACATAGTGTCATTAACCTTGGAACACACCCCATGTTTGGAATGAATCCACAGTAGTAAAGTTCATAACTCAGCTGAAATAGGATACTATAATTAGGCTCCCTGTATTTGGTGATAATCTGGTTAGTGATAAAGATAAAATAATTTGATCTAATTTCAGGGTGAAGTGGCAATAAGCTGCTGAACATGAGAGACATTACGTTTGTGTCTGATATGGCACCCTATTCCCAATATAGGGCACACTATCCCCTATATAGGGCACACTATCCCCTATATAGGGCACCCTATCCCCTATATAGGGCACACTATCCCCTATATAGGGCACACTATCCCCTATATAGGGCACACTATCCCCTATATAGGGCACACTATCCCCTATATAGGGCACACTATCCCCTATATAGGGCACACTATCCCCTATATAGGGCACACTATCCCCTATATAGGGCACACTATCCCCTATATAGGGCACACTATCCCCTATATAGGGCACACTATCCCCTATATAGGGCACACTATCCCCTATATAGGGCACACTATCCCCTATATAGGGCACACTATCCCCTATATAGGGCACACTATCCCCTATATAGGGCATATATATAGGGCACACTATTCCCCTATATAGGGCACACTATCCCCCCTATATAGGGCACACTATCCCCCTATATAGGGCACACTATCCCCTATATAGGGCACCCTATCCCCTATATAGGGCACCTTATCCCCTATATAGGGCACACTATCCCCTATATAGGGCACCCTATCCCATATATAGGGCACCCTATCCCCTATATAGGGCACCCTATTCCCAATATAGGGCACCCTATCCCCTATATAGGGCACACTATCCCCTATATAGGGCACACTATTCCCTATATAGGGCACCCTATCCCCTATATAGGGCACCCTATCCCCTATATAGGGCACCTTATCCCCTATATAGGGCACACTATCCCCTATATAGGGCACCCTATCCCATATATAGGGCACCCTATCCCCTATATAGGGCACCCTATTCCCAATATAGGGCACCCTATCCCCCTATATAGGGCACACTATCCCCCCCTATATAGGGCACACTATTCCCTATATAGGGCACCCCCCTATCCCCTATATAGGGCACCCTATCCCCTATATAGGGCACCTTATCCCCTATATAGGGCACACTATCCCCTATATAGGGCACCCTATCCCATATATAGGGCACCCTATCCCCTATATAGGGCACCCTATCCCCTATATAGGGCACCCTATCCCCTATATAGGGCACCCTATCCCCTATATAGGGCACCCTTGACCAGCGTATAAAGGGCTCTGGTCTGTACTCCACCATGTAGGGTTTTATATTGGGTTGTACCTTGTGTGCCCAGCAGCACCTCAGAAGACCTTCATCCAACAATACAGAATCTGGATACATCTATATGTTCTGTGTGTGAAGGACAAATGGGTTCTCCATGCTTATCTTTCTCATGCACTACAGCTACACGCTGTTAGCTCAGTGGTGTGTGTGTGTGGCTGTCTATCTGTCCCAGACTGGGAGAATCTCCTCCAGGCTCTCTGTGTATTACATTAACCCAGCAGCAATGACCCCCAAAGTAGGCTGCCAGAGACCAGCAGTGGGCTTCCCTCCATCACCTCCAGCCTAGAGCAAGAAGGGCTTATGGATGGTTGTTATGGATGGTGTCTTTATAAAGATCATTGCACAATCCATTCAAATTGACTGAGCTTTACCTATTTTTTAGTGCTAGTCTTTCACATTGAACATAGGTCAGAGCTGGATAGATAGCCTCTTTGTAATGGATATATATATGATTGCATAATAATGGCCACAAATGTGAAAACACAAGACACTTGTTTAAGGCAGCCAGTGGACCACCGTGTAAGTTGACAATAGAAACAGGAATTTAGGGTGCTATGCAACAAAGTGAGCAGCTCTCATATCGGGTACAAGGCTGAGTTCAGAGAGAGAAAATTGGTGTAATTCATCACGTTACACGGGCAGATAACTCCCGGCAGAAGGACAGAGTGAGAGGGTATTTTAATGTGAAAAACAGCCCAGGGTGCAGTGTGCACCCTATTCCCTATATAGTGCACTACTTTTACCTGGGCTCATATAGGAAATAAGGTGCTGTTTGTGACTTAACCGTTGATGAAGGGTGAAAGGTCATGCGTTGTATCATGTTGGGGTGGATTGTCAGATTTCCCCGGTGACTTCGATGTCTTCTTCTACTGCAGTGCCATGTCAATGGAGCAGAGCGACTAGTGGTCAAGGAGTAGCTCAAATAGTAATACTCTCTTTCTTCTGAGCTGGCTCTGCATCTCTCTCTGTCAATCTCTCTCTCTCTTTCTTCTGAGCTGGCTCTGTATCTCTCTCTCTGTCAATCTCTCTCTCTCTCATGTCTCTCTGTCAACCTCTCTCTTTCTTCTGAGCTGGCTCTGCATCTCTCTCTGTCAACCTCTCTCTCTCTCTCTCTCTTCTGAGCTGGCTCTGTATCTCTCTCTCTTTCTTCTGAGCTGGCTCTGTATATCTCTCTGTCAACCTCTCTCTCTCTTTCTTCTGAGCTGGCTCTGTATATCTCTCTGTCAACCTCTCTCTCTCTTTCTTCTGAGCTGGCTCTGCATCTCTCTCTGTCAATCTCTCTCTCTTTCTTCTGAGCTGGCTCTGCATCTCTCTCTGTCAATCTCTCTCTCTCTCACTTCTGAGCTGACTCTGCATCTCTGTCAATCTCTCTCTCTCTTTCTTCTGAGCTGGCTCTGCATCTCTCTCTCTCTCTCTCTCTCTTTTCTTCTGAGCTGGCTCTGCATCTCTCTCTCTCTCTCTCTCTCTCTCTTTTCTTCTGAGCTGGCTCTGCATCTCTCTCTGTCAACCTCTCTCTCTCTCTCTCTCTTCTGAGCTGGCTCTGTATCTCTCTCTCTTTCTTCTGAGCTGGCTCTGCATCTATCTCTGTCAACCTCTCTTTCTCTCTCTCTCTTCTGAGCTGGCTCTGCATCTCTCTGTCAACCTCTCTCTCTCTCTTCTGAGCTGGCTCTGTATCTCTCTCTGTCAACCTCTCTCTCTCTCTCTCTTTTCTTCTGAGCTGGTTCTGCATCTCTCTCTGTCAACCTCTCTCTCTCTCACTTCTGAGCTGGCTCTGCATCTCTCTGTCAACCTCTCTCTCTCTCTTCTGAGCTGGCTCTGTATCTCTCTCTGTCAACCTCTCTCTCTCTCTCTCTCTTTCTTCTGAGCTGGTTCTGCATCTCTCTGTCAACCTCTCTCTCTCTCTCTCTCTCTCTTCTGAGCTGGCTCTGCATCTCTCTGTCAACCTCTCTCTCTCTCTCTTCTGAGCTGGCTCTGTATCTCTCTCTGTCAACCTCTCTCTCTCTCTCTCTCTTTCTTCTGAGCTGGTTCTGCATCTCTCTCTGTCAACCTCTCTCTCTCTCTCTCTTTTCTTCTGAGCTGGCTCTGCATCTCTCTCTGTCAACCTCTCTCTCTCTCTTTCTTCTGAGCTGGCTCTGCATCTCTCTCTGTCAACCTGTCTCTCTCTCTCTTCTGAGCTGGCTCTGCATCTCTCTCTGTCAACCTCTCTCTCTCTCTTTCTTCTGAGCTGGCTCTGCATCTCTCTCTGTCAACCTCTCTCTCTCTCTTTCTTCTGAGCTGGCTCTGCATCTCTCTGTCAACCTGTCTCTCTCTCTCTTCTGAGCTGGCTCTGCATCTCTCTCTGTCAACCTCTCTCTCTCTCTCACTTCTGAGCTGGCTCTGCATCTCTCTCTGTCAACCTCTCTCTCTCTCACTTCTGAGCTGGCTCTGCATCTCTCTCTGTCAACCTCTCTCTCTCACTTTCTTCTGAGCTGGCTCTGCATCTCTCTCTGTCAACCTCTCTCTCTCTCTTTCTTCTGAGCTGGCTCTGCATCTCTCTCTGTCAACCTCTCTCTCTCTTTCTTCTGAGCTGGCTCTGCATCTCTCTCTGTCAACCTCTCTCTCTCTCACTTCTGAGCTGGCTCTGCATCTCTCTCTGTCAACCTCTCTCTCTCTCTTTCTTCTGAGCTGGCTCTGCATCTCTCTCTGTCAACCTCTCTCTCTCTCTTTCTTCTGAGCTGGCTCTGCATCTCTCTCTGTCAACCTGTCTCTCTCTCTCACTTCTGAGCTGGCTCTGCATCTCTCTCTGTCAACCTCTCTCTCTCTCTTTCTTCTGAGCTGGCTCTGCATCTCTCTCTGTCAACCTCTCTCTCTCTCTTTCTTCTGAGCTGGCTCTGTATCTCTCTCTCTTTCTTCTGAGCTGGCTCTGCATCTATCTCTGTCAACCTCTCTCTCTCTCTTCTTCTGAGCTGGCTCTGTATCTCTCTCTCTTTCTTCTGAGCTGGCTCTGCATCTCTCTCTGTCAATCTCTCTCTCTCTCACTTCTGAGCTGACTCTGCATCTCTGTCAATCTCTCTCTCTCTTTCTTCTGAGCTGGCTCTGCATCTATCTCTGTCAACCTCTCTCTCTCTCTTTCTTCTGAGCTGGCTCTGTATCTCTCTCTCTTTCTTCTGAGCTGGCTCTGCATCTCTCTCTGTCAACCTCTCTCTCTCTCTTTCTTCTGAGCTGGCTCTGCATCTCTCTCTGTCAACCTCTCTCTCTCTTTTCTTCTGAGCTGGCTCTGCATCTCTCTCTGTCAACCTCTCTCTCTCTCTTTCTTCTGAGCTGGCTCTGCATCTCTCTCTGTCAACCTGTCTC
Source organism: Oncorhynchus tshawytscha (assembly GCF_018296145.1). Taxonomy (NCBI): domain Eukaryota; kingdom Metazoa; phylum Chordata; class Actinopteri; order Salmoniformes; family Salmonidae; genus Oncorhynchus; species Oncorhynchus tshawytscha. The sequence goes on along the minus strand of NC_056447.1, from coordinate 49,140,251 downwards.
TCTCTCTCACTTCTGAGCTGGCTCTGCATCTCTCTCTGTCAACCTCTCTCTCTCTCTTTCTTCTGAGCTGGCTCTGCATCTCTCTCTGTCAACCTCTCTCTCTCTCACTTCTGAGCTGGCTCTGCATCTCTCTCTGTCAACCTCTCTCTCTCTCTTTCTTCTGAGCTGGCTCTGCATCTCTCTCTGTCAACCTCTCTCTCTCTCTTTCTTCTGAGCTGGCTCTGCATCTCTCTCTGTCAACCTGTCTCTCTCTCTCACTTCTGAGCTGGCTCTGCATCTCTCTCTGTCAACCTCTCTCTCTCTCTTTCTTCTGAGCTGGCTCTGCATCTCTCTCTGTCAACCTCTCTCTTCTCTTTCTTCTGAGCTGGCTCTGTATCTCTCTCTCTTTCTTCTGAGCTGGCTCTGTATCTCTCTCTCTTTCTTCTGAGCTGGCTCTGCATCTCTCTCTGTCAATCTCTCTCTCTCTTTCTTCTGAGCTGGCTCTGCATCTCTCTCTGTCAATCTCTCTCTCTCTCACTTCTGAGCTGACTCTGCATCTCTATCAACCTCTGTCTCTCTCTTTCTTCTGAGCTGGCTCTGCATCTCTCTCTCTCTCTCTCTCTTTCTTCTGAGCTGGCTCTGCATCTCTCTCTCTCTCTCTCTTTCGTTCACTCTCTTTCTAGAGGTGATTTAGGTAGTTATAGTGTCTTAACTGTAGTGTACCGCTGCTCCTGTTTTAATCTGAAATGTATTATTGAAATGAGACATTTAGGCATTGTGAATAGGAACACACACATACACACACACACTTCTCCGAGATGAGGTGGAGATCAGGGGAGCAGTCACATCACTTGACAATCACAGGCCAGCATAGGGAATTACCTCTGGTGAAGCAGGAGGGGTTTAATGCCACTTCTCAATTGACTGTTCCCTTTTTCACCTGCACATTGTATTTTATTTATGAAAATTTAAATTGAATCGGCGGAGCAGCTAAAAGATGGGAGTTCATAACCCTAACAATGCATTTGTTGGGATTCAAGCAGCCTCATCTAGTCCAGAGTCACACAGTAGCTGGCAGCACTGAGACTTGGACCCTGTCTCTCTTTCCCTGTCTCTATCTCTCTCCCTGTCTCTCTCCCTGTCTCTGTCTCTCTCTCCCTGTCTCCCTGTCTCTGTCTCTCTCTCCCTGTCTCCCTGTCTCTGTCTCTCTCTCCCTGTCTCCCTGTCTCTCTCTCCCTGTCTCCCTGTCTCTCTCTCTCCCTGTCTCCCTGTCTCTCTCTCCCTGTCTCTCTCTCTCCCTGTCTCTCTCTCCCTGTCTATCTCTCTCTCTCTCCCTGTCTCTCTCTCTCTCCCTGTCTCTCTCTCTCCCTGTATCTCTCTCTCTCTCAATCTCAATTCTCTCTCTCTCTCCCTGTCTCTCTCTCTCCCTGTATCTCTCTCTCTCTCTCAATCTCAATTCTCTCTTTCTCTCTCTCTCTCTCTCTCTCTCTCATTTCCATCTCTCCAAATGCAATTCAATTTAAAGGCTTTATTGGCATGGGAAACATATTTACATTGCCATAGCAAGTGAAATAGATAATAAACTGAAGTGAAATAAAAAATGAAAGGTTAACATTACACTTATGTCCAAAATAATAAAGATATTATGTTTATGTATAGTGTTGTAATGATGTGCAAATAGTTAAAGTACAAAAGGGAAAATAAATACACATCATTTATAGGTTGTATTTACAATGGTGTTTGTTCTGAGGGAAATATGTGTCTGTAATATGGTTATACATTTGGCATGAAGTGCAGTTCAGTTTCCACCTCATTTTGTGGGCAATGTGCACATAGCCTGTCTTCTCTTGAGAGCCAGGTCTGCCTGTACATAGTCAAAGATTTCCTTAATTTTGGGTCAGTCGCAGTATTCTGCAACTCTGTACTCTCTGTTGAGGGCCAAATACCATTCTAGTTTGCTCTGTTTTTTTTGTTAATTCTTTCTAATGTGTCAAGTAATTATCTTTTTGTTTTCTCATTATTTGGTTAGGTCTAATTGTGTTGCTGTCCTGGAGCTCTGTGAGGTCTGTTTGTGTTTGTGAACAGAGCCCCATAACCAGCTGGCTCATCCTCAGGTTAATATCTCTGTAGGTGATGGCTTTGTTATGGAAGATTTGGGAATCACTTCCTTTTAGGTGGTTGTAGAATTTAACGTCTCTTTTCTGGATTTTGATAATTAGCGGGTATCAGCCTAATTCTGCTCTGCATTCATTATTTGGTGTTTTACGTTGTACACTGAGGATATTTTTGCAGAGTCTCAATTTGGTGTTTGCCCCATTTTGTGAATTATTGGTTGGTATGGGGACCCCAGACCTCACAACCATAAAGGGCAATGGGTTCTATAACTGATTCAAGTATTTTTTAGCCAGATCTTAATTGGTATGTCAAATTGTATGTTATTTTTGATGGCATAGAAGGCCCTTCTTGCCTTGTCTCTCAGATCGTTCACAGCTTTGTGGAAGTTACCATGTGGTGCTGATGTTTAGACCAAGGTATGTATAGTTGTTTGTATGCCTTAGGGCAATGGTGTCTAGATGGAATTTGTATTTTGGGTCCTGGCAACTCAACCTTTTTTGCAACACCATTCATTTTGTCTTACTGAGATTTACTGTCAGGGCCCAGGTCTGTCAGGGCCCAGGTCTGTCAGGGCCCAGATCAGACAGAATCTGTGCAGAAGAACGTGCTGCTGTAGGCCCTCCTTGGTTGGGATGCACCTGGCCTCACCTAGTAGGGTGAGGCCAGGTGCTGCAGACCGTTCTGGTGCCCTCGCCAATTCGTTGATATATATTTTGAAGACGGTGTGGCTTAAGCTGCATCCCTGTCTCACCCCCTGGCCCTGTCGAAATAAATGTTTTTTTTTGCCAATTTTAACCACAGACTTGTTGTTTGTGTACATAGATTGTATAATGTCATATATTTTTCCCCCAACACCACTTTCTATCAATTTGTATAGCAGGCCCTCATGCCAAATTGAGTCAAGAGCTTTTTTGAAATCAACAAAGCATGAGAAGACTTTGCCTTTGTTTTGGTTTGTTTCTTTGTCAATTGGGGTGTGCAGGGTGAATACGTGGTCTGTCTTACGGTAATTTGGTAAGAAGCCAATGTGGCATTTCCTCAGTACATTGTTTTAGCTGAGGAAAGTCTTTTGTTAATGATAATGCAGAGGACTTTCTAAAGGTTGCTGTTGACTCATATCCCACGGTAGATATTGGGGTCAAATTTGCCTCCACTTTTGTATTTGGAACCGATCAGTCCTTGGTTCCATATATTGGGGAATATGCCAGAGCTGAGGTTGATGTTAAAGATTTGAAGTATAGCCAATTGGAATTTGTGGTCTGTATATTTTATAATTTTATTTAGGATACCATCAACCCCACAGGCCTTTTTGGGTTGGAGGGTTTGTATTTTGTCCTGTAGTTCATTCAATGTAATTGGAGAATCCAGTGGGTTCTGGTCGTCTTTAATAGTTGATTATAAGATTTGTATTTAATCATGAATATGTTTTTGCTGTTTGATCTTTGTTATAGAGCCAAAAAGATTGGAGAAGTGGTTTATCCACACATCTCTGTTTTGGATAGATAACTCTTCATGTTGTTTATTTAGAGTTTTCCAATTTTCCCAGAAGTGATTAGATTCTATGGATTCTTCAATTACATTGATCTGATTTCTGACGTGCTGTTCCTTCTTTTTCCATAGTGTATTTCTGTATTGTTTTAGTGATTCACCAGAGTGAAGGCATTGACTCAGGTTTTCTGGGTCTCTATGTTTTTGGTTGGATAGGTTTCTCAAATTCTTTCTTAGGTTTTGGCATTCTTCATCAAACCATTTGTCATTGTTGTTCATTTTCTTAGGTTGTCTGCTTGAAATATTTAGATTTGATAGGGAATCTGAGAGGTCAAATATACTGTTTAGGTGTTCTACTGCCAAGTTTACACCTTCACTATTACAGTGAAACATTTTGTCCAGGAAATTGTCTAAAAGGGATTGAATTTGTTGTTGCCTAATAGTTTATTGGTAGATTTCCACTACTTTCCTTCCCACTATAGCATTTCTTGGTATTATTCAGTTCCTTTGGCTTTGATGCCTCATTGGGTGTCAGTGGACTGACTGAACGCTCTAAGAGACTCTGGGCTGAGGTCAGTGATAAAGTAGTCTATAGTACTACTGCCAAGAGATGAGCTTTAAGTGTACCTACCAAAGGAGTCCCCTCGAAGTCTTCCATTGACTATGTTACGTAGAGTTGTGACCTGTTTTTGTTCGTTATGTTGTCGTAGTTGTGTCTAGGGGGGGCATATGGACGAGGGAATGCTGTCAACTCCATTTACAGTTGAAGTTGGACGTTTACATACACTTAGGTTGGAGTCATTAAGTAAACTTCTGACCCACTGGAATTGTGATACAGTGAATTATAAGTGAAATAATCTGTCTGTAAACAAAAAAAATGACTTGTGTCATGCACTAAGTAGATGTCCTAATCGACTTGCCAAAACTATAGTTTGTTAATAAGAATTTTGTGGAGTGGTTGAGAAACTAGTTTTAAACTAAGTTGACTCTGCTTTTAAACAGCTCGGAAAATTCCAGAAAATTATTTAATGGCTTTAGAAGCTTCTGATGGGCTAATTTACATCATTTGAGTCAAATGGAGGTGTACCTGTGGATGTATTTCAAGGCCTTCCTTCAAACTCAATGCCTCTTTGCTTGACATCATGGGGAAATCAAAAGCAATCATCAAATACCTCAGAAAAAATGTTTTAGACCTCCACAAGTCTGGTTCGTCCTTGGGAGCAATTTCCAAACGCCTGAAGGTAACACGTTCATCTGTACAAAAAATAGTATGCAAGTATAAACACCATGGGACCACGCAGCCGCCATACCGCTCAGGACGGAGACGCGTTCTGTCTCCTAGAGATCAACGTACTTTGGTGCGAAAAGTGCAAATCAATCACAGAACAACAGCAAAGGACCTTGTGAAGATGCTGGAGGAAACAGGTACAAAAGTATCTATATCCACAGTAAAACGAGTCCTATATTGACATAACCTGAAAGGCCGCTCAGCAAGGAAGAAGCCACTGCTCCAAAACAGCCAAAGAAAAGCCAGACTACGGTTTGCAACTGCACATGGGGAGAAAGATCGTACTTTTTGGAGAAATGTCCTCTGGTCTGATGAAACAAAAATAGAACTGTTTGGCCATAATGACCATCGTTATGTTTGGAGGACAAAGGGGGAGGCTTGCAAGCAGAAGTACACCATCCCAACCGTGAAGCGTGGGGGTGGCAGAATCATGTTGTGGGGGTGCTTTGCGGCAGGAGGGACTGGTGCACTTCACAAAATAGATGGCTTCATGAGGTAGGAAAATGATGTGGATATATTGAAGCAACATCTCAAGACATCAGTCAAGAAGTTAAAGCTTGGTTGCAAATGGCTCTTCCAAATGGACAATGAAATTGTTCATCTAGGATGAAGAAGCTGTCATAGTATGGGGATTCTACTGGGGGGATAAATGTAGCGAAGGTAGATGACCTCAGACCTTGTATATTCTCTCTCTCTTGCTCTCACTCTCCATTTTTATCTGTCTCTCTCCATTTTTATCTGTCTCTCTCTCTCTCTGAATTCAAAGGGGCTTTATAAGGCTATTTCTGTTTCTAGCCCTCTCTCTTTCTCTCTCTCTCTCTCTCTCTCTCTCTCTCTCTCTCTCTCTCTCTCTCTCCCTCACTCTCCATTTTCATCTGTCTCTCGCTTTCTGTCTCTGTCTCTCTCAATTTCTGTCTCTCGCTCTCCATTTCTGCCTCTCTCTCTTTCTCCCCCTCTTTCTCTCGCTTTCAATTCAATTCAAAGTGGCTTTATAAGGCTATTTCTGTTTCTATCTCTCTCTTTCCATTTCTGTCTCTCTCTCTCTCTCTCCCTTTCTCTCTCTCTGTCTCTCTCTGTTTCCATCTCTCTCTATCTCCCATTCGCTCTCTCTCTCTTAATTCAATTCGAAGGGGCTTTATAAAGCTATTTCTGTCTCTCTCTCAATTCAATTCAAAGAGTCTTTTTTCTCTCTCTCCCTCAATCTTTCTCTCTCTCTCTGTTAGCCTTCCTTTTCATTGTGTAGTGAATCCTATTGTTGTCTATCCCCGTTGGGAAGGCACAGACAGAGACTGTGTGAGGTTTATCTAAACAACAGCTTGTTCTATTTTCTCCTGAGTGGCTGACGTAATGGTGTTTACACACACACACACACACACACACACACACACACACACACACACACACACACACACACACACACACACACACACACACACACACACACATGGACACACGCGTGCGTGCACACACACATATACACACACACACACATACACACACACACACATATATATACACAGACACACACACATGTACACACACAGAGACACACACACACACACACACACACACACCAGCGTATTACCTTTTTTTCTATTAGCACTACGCAGCTTCACGTTGTTGTCCTGCGGTTGTCGTCTACTTATCTGTGGAACACAGCTGACTCTCACCCATCTCCATTCTTCATCTCTTCTGATGGGTGGCTACTCCTGCATCTCTCCATCCCTTCCTGCTCTAGCTTTATCTACTGTCTCCACACAGCTAGCTCTGTCCTCTGGCTCTGGGGTTGTCTTCTCTTTAATAATCAGCTTTATCTACTGTCTCCACACAGCTAGCTCTGTCCTCTGGCTCTGGGGTTGTCTTCTCTTTAATAATCAGCTTTATCTACTGTCTCCACACAGCTAGCTCTGTCCTATGGCTCTGGGGTCGTCTACTCTTTAATAATCAGCTTTATCTACTGTCTCCACACAGCTAGCTCTGTCCTCTGGCTCTGGGGTTGTCTTCTCTTTAATAATCAGCTTTATCTACTGTCTCCACACAGCTAGCTCTGTCCTATGGCTCTGGGGTCGTCTACTCTTTAATAATTAGCTTTATCTACTGTCTCCACACAGTCCTATGGCTCTGGGGTCATCTTCTCTTTAATAATTAGCTTTATCTACTGTCTCCACACAGTCCTATGGCTCTGGGGTCGTCTTCTCTTTAATAATTAGCTTTATCTACTGTCTCCACACAGTCCTATGGCTCTGGGGCCGTCTTCTCTTTAATAATCAGCTTTATCTACTGTCTCCACACAGCTAGCTCTGTCCTATGACTCTGGGGTCGTCTACTCTTTAATAATCAGCTTTATCTACTGTCTCCACACAGTCCTATGGCTCTGGGGTCGTCTACTCTTTAATAATCAGCTTTATCTACTGTCTCCACACAGTCCTATGGCTCTGGGGCCGTCTTCTCTTTAATAATTAGCTTTATCTACTGTCTCCACACAGTCCTATGGCTCTGGGGCCGTCTTCTCTTTAATAATTAGCTTTATCTACTGTCTCCACACAGTCCTATGGCTCTGGGGTCATCTTCTCTTTAATAATTAGCTTTATCTACTGTCTCCACACAGTCCTATGGCTCTGGGGTCGTCTTCTCTTTAATAATTAGCTTTATCTACTGTCTCCACACAGTCCTATGGCTCTGGGGCCGTCTTCTCTTTAATAATCAGCTTTATCTACTGTCTCCACACAGCTAGCTCTGTCCTATGACTCTGGGGTCGTCTACTCTTTAATAATCAGCTTTATCTACTGTCTCCACACAGTCCTATGGCTCTGGGGTCGTCTACTCTTTAATAATCAGCTTTATCTACTGTCTCCACACAGTCCTATGGCTCTGGGGTCGTCTACTCTTTAATAATCAGCTTTATCTACTGTCTCCACACAGTCCTATGGCTCTGGGGCCGTCTTCTCTTTAATAATTAGCTTTATCTACTGTCTCCACACAGTCCTATGGCTCTGGGGCCGTCTTCTCTTTAATAATTAGCTTTATCTACTGTCTCCACACAGTCCTATGGCTCTGGGGCCGTCTTCTCTTTAATAATCAGCTTTATCTACTGTCTCCACACAGTCCTATGGCTCTGGGGCCGTCTTCTCTTTAATAATCAGCTTTATCTACTGTCTCCACACAGTCCTATGGCTCTGGGGTCGTCTTCTCTTTAATAATTAGCTTTATCTACTGTCTCCACACAGTCCTATGGCTCTGGGGTCGTCTTCTCTTTAATAATTAGCTTTATCTACTGTCTCCACACAGTCCTATGGCTCTGGGGCCGTCTTCTCTTTAATAATCAGCTTTATCTACTGTCTCCACACAGCTAGCTCTGTCCTATGACTCTGGGGTGGTCTACTCTTTAATAATTAGCTTTATCTACTGTCTCCACACAGTCCTATGGCTCTGGAGTCGTCTTCTCTTTAATAATCAGCTGTATCTACTGTCTCCACACAGTCCTATGGCTCTGGGGTCGTCTACTCTTTAATAATCAGCTTTATCTACTGTCTCCACACAGTCCTATGACTCTGGGGTCGTCTACTCTTTAATAATCAGCTTTATCTACTGTCTCCACACAGTCCTATGGCTCTGGGGTCGTCTACTCTTTAATAATCAGCTTTATCTACTGTCTCCACACAGTCCTATGGCTCTGGGGTCGTCTACTCTTTAATAATCAGCTTTATCTACTGTCTCCACACAGTCCTATGGCTCTGGGGTTGAATAATTAGCTCTATACGATTGTATTGCAATTCTCACGATTCTATATGTATTGCGATTCGATACTGCTTTTTTGTGATTCAATATTCCAAACAAATTGCTCACCAAATTGTTCATCTGTTGCATATAGACAATAGGGCCACGCAAAAAAGTACTTTAGAGCTCTGGCTGTCTCACCTTGGGGGTGGGGGATGATGGAACAGCCATGTTATCTCACTTTGGGGGGGATGATGGAACAGCCATGTAATCTCACCTTGGGGGTGGGGGGGATGATGGAACAGCCATGTAATCTCACTTTGGGGGTGGGGGGATGATGGAACAGCCATGTAATCTCACTTTGGGGGTGGGGGATGATGGAACAGCCATGTAATCTCACCTTGGGGGTGGGGGGGGATGATGGAACAGCCATGTAATCTCACTTTGGGGGTGGGGGGATGATGGAACAGCCATGTAATCTCACTTTGGGGGTGGGGGATGATGGAACAGCCATGTAATCTCACCTTGGGGCTGGGGCTTTGATGGAACAGCCGTGTAATCAACGGCTGTAAGCGCTATGCTCCCGAGACTGAATGACCTACATGTTACACTCGCCCTCATCTCTCTCTCTCTATATATATATCTCTCTATATATATATATCTATCTCTCTATATCATATATATATCTATAAATATATATCTCTATCTCTCTCTATATATATATCTATATATGTAAATAGATCTATAATATATATATATATCTCCTATCGTCTCTATATATCTATATATCTATATATCTCTCCTCTTCTCTCCTCTCTCTCTCTCTCTCTCTCTCTCTCCTCGTCTCTCTCTCCTCTCTCCTCCTCTCCTCTCTCTCTCTCCTCGTCTCTCTCTCTCCTCTCCTCTCTCTCTCTCTCTCTCTCTCTCTCTCTCTCTCTCTCTCCTCTCCTCGTCCCTCTCTCTCCTCTCTCGTCTCTCTCTCCTCTCTCTCTCTCCTCGTCTCTCTCCTCGTCCCTCTCTCTCCTCTCCTCGTCTCTCTCTCTCTCTCTCTCTCTCTCGTCTCTCTCTCTCTCTCTCCTCTCCTCTCTCTCTCTCTCTCTCCTCTCCTCGTCTCTCTCTCTCTCTCTCCTCTCTCCTCGTCTCTCTCCTCTCTCTCTCGCTCTCTCTCTCTCTCCTCGTCTCTCTCTCCTCTCCTCTCCTCGTCTCTCTCTCTCTCCTCTCCTCGTCTCTCTCTCTCTCCTCTCTCTCCTCTCTCCTCCTCGTCTCTCCTCTCTCTCTCTCTCTCTCCTCCTCTCCTCGTCTCTCTCCTCTCCTCTCTCTCTCTCTCTCTCTCTCTCTCTCTCTCTCTCCTCTCCTCGTCTCTCTCTCTCTCCTCTCTCTCTCCTCTCCTCGTCTCTCCGTCTGTCTGGTTCCTGCGTACGGCTAATAAAACCCACAAGGCTGCCACTCCAACTGAACCAGCAGGAGAGAGGAGATGTTATATGAATGTGTTAGAAGTGGTTGTGGTGGAACGAGCATTATGTTGAGCACACCACTCAAGGTTACAATGGACAAGGTTACACTGCTGTATTCACTGTCAGAGGAAAGCAGTCTTTTCAATTCAACACGTTATTGTAATCCTTTAACTACATGCCAGTGATCCAGAAGACTGACATATACAAGGGAACTGTATTCAAACTCTTGTCAATTCATTGCATGTTGTTTCAGTCCTCAAACTTCCATGCCAGTTTATCTAAGACTGACATATACAAGGGAACAGCAATAAACTATAAAATGACAAATAAAACCACTTCATTAACACACAGTATGCCGTGTAGAAGCAGTAAAACTAGCTATGTGGTTAATTGTAAACCGTAAAATAGCTAATGGTATATTAGTCTCCACTCCGAGCTGCTGTTTCCCTTCTACAGAACAGAAGTACATCAATCACTCCAGTCCCCTCAGTAATCCATGATAGCTGAGAGGAGCTTTACGCCTGCTGTTACCATCTTGAAGACTCACACGACACACACACAGGCATGCACACACAGACACACGCGCGCGCGCGCGCACACACACACACACACACACACACACACACACACACACACACAGGCATGCACACACAGACACGCGCGCACACACACACACACACACACACACACACACACACACACACACACACACACACACACACACACACACACACACACACACAGGCATGCACACACAAACACAGACACGCGTGCGCACACACACACAGGCATGCACACACAGACACGCGCGCACACACACACACACACACAGGCATGCACACACAGACACAGACCCGCGCACACACACACACACACACACACACACACACACACACACACACACACACACACACACACACACACACACACACACACAGGCATCAGATAGGGCTGACGTTGACATGTTAGTGGATAAAGGCCTTTCTCCATCAGCACCACTGTCTGTCTGTCAGTACAGTCTATTAAGATATTGATGGGGAGTCCAGGATCAATAGAACACTGACGGCAGAGCAGAGGAGGGAGAGGGGGCTCTACTGTCATTCCTCCCTCCCTCTCTACTGTTATTCCTCCCTCCTTCTCTACTGTCATTCCTTCCTCCCTCTCTACTGTCATTCCTCCCTCCTTCTCTACTGTTATTCCTCCCTCCCTCTCTACTGTCATTCCTCCCTCCTTCTCTACTGTCATTCCTCCCTCCTTCTCTACTGTCATTCCTCCTCCCTCTCTACTGTCATTCCTCCCTCCCTCTCTACTGTCATTCCTCCCTACCTCTCTACTGTCATTCCTCCCTCCCTCTCTACTGTCATTCCTCCCTACCTCTCTACTGTCGTTCCTCCCTCCCTCTCTACTGTCATTCCTCCCTCTCTACTGTCATTCCTCCCTCTCTACTGTCATTACTCCCTCCCTCTCTACTGTCATTCCTCCCTCCCTCTCTACTGTCATTCCTCCCTCCTTCTCTACTGTCATTCCTCCCTCCTCTCTATTGTCATTCCTTCCTCCCTCTCTACTGTCATTCCTCCCTCCTTCTCTACTGTCCTTCCTCCCTCCCTCTCTTCTGTCATTCCTCCCTCCTCTCTACTGTCATTCCTCCCTCCTTCTCTACTGTCATTCCTCCCTCCTTCTCTACTGTCATTCCTCCCTCCTCTCTACTGTCATTCCTCTCTCCTTCTCTACTGTCATTCCTCTCTCCTCTACTGTCATTCCTCCCTCCCTCTCTACTGTCATTCCTCCCTCCTCTCTACTGTCATTCCTCCCTCCTCTCTACTGTCATTCCTCCCTCCTCTCTACTGTCATTCCTCCCTCCTCTCTGCTGTCATTCCTCCCTCCTTCTCTACTGTCATTCCTCCCTCCTTCTCTACTGTCATTCCTCCCTCCTCTCTACTGTCATTCCTCCCTCCTTCTCTACTGTCATTCCTCCCTCCTTCTCTACTGTCATTCCTCCCTCCCTCTCCACTGTCATTCCTCCCTCCTTCTCTACTGTCATTCCTCCCTCCTTCTCTACTGTCATTCCTCCCTCCTCTCTACTGTCATTCCTCCCTCCTCTCTACTGTCATTCCTCCCTACCTCTCTACTGTCATTCCTCCCTCCTTCTCTACTGTCATTCCTCCCTACCTCTCTACTGTCATTCCTCCCTCCTTCTCTACTGTCATTCCTCCCTCCTCTCTACTGTCATTCCTCCCTCCTCTCTACTGTCATTCCTCCCTCCTTCTCTACTGTCATTCCTCCCTCCTTCTCTACTGTCATTCCTCCCTCCTTCTCTACTGTCATTCCTCCCTCCCTCTCTACTGTCATTCCTCCCTCCTCTCTACTGTCATTCCTCCCTCCCTCTCTACTGTCATTCCTCCCTACCTCTCTACCTTCATTCCTCCCTCCTTCTCTACTGTCATTCCTCCCTCCTCTCTACTGTCATTCCTCCCTACCTCTCTACTGTCATTCCTCCCTCCTTCTCTACTGTCATTCCTCCCTCCCTCTCTACTGTCATTCCTCTCTCCTTCTCTACTGTCATTCCTCCCTCCCTCTCTACTGTCATTCCTCCCTCCTCTACTGTCATTCCTCCCTCCATTTCTACTGTCATTCCTCCTCCCTCCTCTTATTCCTCCTCCCTACTGTCATTCCTCCCTCCCTCCTCTTATTCCTCCCTCTGTCCTCTTATTCCACCCTCCCTCCTCTTATTCCTCCCTCCCTACTCTTATTCCTCCCTCCTTCCCTCTTATTCCTCCTCCCTCCGTCCTCTTATTCCTCCCTCTGTCCTCTTATACCACCCTCCCCTCCTCTTTCCTCCTCCCTACTCTTATTCCTCCTCCCTACTGTCATTCCTCCATCCGTCCTCTTATTCCTCCCTCCCTCCTCTTAAACCTCCCTCCCTCCCTCTCCTTCCCTCCCTCCCTCTTCTTATTCCTCCTACTCTTATTCCTCCATCCGTCCTCTTATTCCTCCCTCCCTCCTCTTATTCCTCCCTCCCTCCCTCTTATTCCTCCCTCCCTCTTCTTATTCCTCCCTACTCTTATTCCTCCATCCGTCCTCTTATTCCTCCCTCCCTCCTCTTATTCCTCCCTCCCTCCCTCTCATTCCTCCCTCCGTCCTCTTATTCCTCCATCCCTCCCTCCTCTTATTCCTCCATCGCTCCCTCCTCTTAATCCTCCCTCCTCCCTACTGTCATTCCTCCCTCCCTCCTCTTATTCCTCCCTCCTCGTATTCCTCCCTCTCTACTCTCATTCCTCCCTCTTATCCCTCCCCCTACTCTCATTCCTCCCTCCCTCCCTCCTCTTATTCCTCCCTCCGTCCTCTTATTCCTCCCTCCCTACTCTCATTCCTCCCTCCCTCCTCTTATTCCTCCCTCCGTCCTCTTATTCCTCCTCCTACTCGCATTCCTCCCTCCTCTCATTCCTCCTCCCTACTCTCATTCCTCCGTCCTCTTATTCCACCCTCCCTCCTCTTATTCCTCCTCCTGCTCTTATTCCTCCCTCCCCCTCCTCTTATTCCTCCCTCCATCCTCTTATTCCACCCTCCCTCCTCTTATTCCTCCCTCCCTGCTCTTATTCCTCCCTCCCTCCCTCTTATTCCACCCTCCCTCCTCTTGTTCCTCCCTCCCTCCTCTTATTCCTCCTCTGTCCTCTTATTCCACCCTCCCTCCTCTTATTCCTCCTCCCTACTCTTATTCCTCCCTCCCTCCCTCTTATTCCTCCTCCCTCCGTCCTCTTATTCCTCCCTCTGTCCTCTTATACCACCCTCCCTCCTCTTATTCCTCCCTCCCTACTCTTATTCCTCCCTCCCTACTGTCATTCCTCCATCCGTCCTCTTATTCCTCCCTCCCTCCTCTTAATCCTCCCTCCCTCCCTCTCCTTCCCTCCCTCCCTCTTCTTATTCCTCCCTACTCTTATTCCTCCATCCGTCCTCTTATTCCTCCCTCCCTCCTCTTATTCCTCCCTCCCTCCCTCTTATTCCTCCCTCCCTCTTCTTATTCCTCCTACTCTTGTTCCTCCATCCGTCCTCTTATTCCTCCCTCCCTCCTCTTATTCCTCCCTCCCTCCCTCTCATTCCTCCCTCCGTCCTCTTATTCCTCCATCCCTCCCTCCTCTTATTCCTCCATCGCTCCCTCCTCTTAATCCTCCCTCACTCCCTACTGTCATTCCTCCCTCCCTCCTCTTATTCCTCCCTCCTCGTATTCCTCCCTCCTACTCTCATTCCTCCCTCTTATCCCTCCTCCCTACTCTCATTCCTCCCTCCCTCCCTCCTCTTATTCCTCCCTCCGTCCTCTTATTCCTCCTCCTACTCTCATTCCTCCCTCCCTCCTCTTATTCCTCCCTCCGTCCTCTTATTCCTCCTCCCCTACTCGCATTCCTCCCTCCTCTCATTCCTCCTCCTACTCTCATTCCTCCGTCCTCTTATTCCACCCTCCCTCCTCTTATTCCTCCCTCCCTGCTCTTATTCCTCCCTCCCTCCCTCCTCTTATTCCTCCCTCCATCCTCTTATTCCACCCTCCCTCCTCTTATTCCTCCCTCCCTGCTCTTATTCCTCCCTCCCTCCCTCTTATTCCACCCTCCCTCCTCTTGTTCCTCCCTCCCTCCTCTTATTCCTCCTCTGTCCTCTTATTCCACCCTCCTCCTCTTATTCCTCCTCCTACTCTTATTCCTCCCTCCTCCCTCTTATTCCTCCTCCTCCAGTCCTCTTATTCCTCCCTCTGTCCTCTTATACCACCCTCCCTCCTCTTATTCCTCCTCCCTACTCTTGTTCCTCCTCCCTACTGTCATTCCTCCATCCGTCCTCTTATTCCTCCCTCCCTCCTCTTAATCCTCCTCCCTCCCTCCTCCCTCTCCTTCCCTCCCTCCCTCTTCTTATTCCTCCCTACTCTTATTCCTCCATCCGTCCTCTTATTCCTCCCTCCTCCTCTTATTCCTCCCTCCCTCCCTCTTGTTCCTCCCTCCCTCTTCTTATTCCTCCCTACTCTTATTCCTCCATCCGTCCTCTTATTCCTCCCTCCCTCCTCTTATTCCTCCCTCCCTCTCATTCCTCCCTCCGTCCTCTTGTTCCTCCATCCCTCCCTCCTCTTGTTCCTCCATCGCTCCCTCCTCTTATTCCTCCCTCCTCCCTACTGTCATTCCTCCCTCCTCCTCTTATTCCTCCCTCCTCGTATTCCTCCTCCCTACTCTCATTCCTCCCTCTTATCCCTCCCTCCTACTCTCATTCCTCCCTCCCTCCCTCCTCTTGTTCCTCCCTCCGTCCTCTTATTCCTCCCTCCCTACTCTCATTCCTCCCTCCCTCCTCTTGTTCCTCCCTCCGTCCTCTTATTCCTCCCTCCCTACTCGCATTCCTCCCTCCTCCTCCCTCCTCTCATTCCTCCTCCCTACTCTCATTCCTCCGTCCTCTTATTCCACCCTCCCTCCTCGTATTCCTCCTCCCTGCTCTTATTCATCCTCCCTCCTCTTATTCCTCCCTCCGTCCTCTTGTTCCACCCTCCCTCCTCTTGTTCCTCCCTCCCTGCTCTTGTTCCTCCCTCCCTCCCTCTTATTCCACCTCCCTCCTCTTATTCCTCCCTCCTGCTCTTATTCCTCCCTCCTCTTGTTCCACCTTCCCTACTCTTGTTCCTCCTCCCTACTGTCGTTCCTCCATCCGTCCTCTTATTCCTCCTCCCTCCTCTTAATCCTCCCTCCCTCCCTCTCCTTCCCTCCCTCCCTCTTCTTATTCCTCCCTACTCTTATTCCTCCATCCGTCCTCTTATTCCTCCCTCCCTCTTATTCCTCCCCCTCTTCTTATTCCTCCCTACTCTTATTCCTCCATCCGTCCTCTTATTCCTCCCTCCCTCCTCTTATTCCTCCCTCCCTCCCTCTCATTCCTCCTCCGTCCTCTTGTTCCTCCATCCCTCCCTCCTCTTATTCCTCCATCGCTCCCTCCTCTTATTCCTCCTCCTCCCTACTGTCATTCCTCCTCCCTCCTCTTATTCCTCCTCCTCATATTCCTCCTCCCTACTCTCATTCCTCCCTCTTATCCCTCCTCCTACTCTCATTCCTCCTCCCTCCTCTTATTCCTCCCTCCCTCCCTCCTCTTATTCCTCCCTCCGTCCTCTTATTCCTCCTCCCTACTCTCATTCCTCCCTCCTCTTATTCCTCCTCCCTACTCTCATTCCTCCTTCCTCTTATTCCTCCCACTGTCCTCTTATTCCTCCTCCTACTCTCATTCCTCCTCCTCCTCTTATTCCTCCCTCCGTCCTCTTATTCCTCCCTCCTACTCGCATTCCTCCCTCCTCTCATTCCTCCTCCTACTCTCATTCCTCCGTCCTCTTATTCCACCCTCCCTCCTCTTATTCCTCCTCCTGCTCTTATTCCTCCCTCCGTCCTCTGATTCCACCCTCCCTCCTCTTATTCCTCCTCCTGCTCTTATTCCTCCCTCCCTCCCTCTTATTCCACCCTCCCTCCTCTTATTCCCCCGCCCTCCCTGCTCTTATTCCACCCTCCCTCCTCTTATTCCTCCTCCTGCTCTTATTCCTCCTCCCTCCCTCTTATTCCACCCTCCCTCCTCTTGTTCATCCCTCCTGCTCTTGTTCATCCTCCCTCCTTTATTCCTCCTTCCTACTCTCGTTCCTCCCTGCCTCTTGTTCCTCCTCCCTACTCTCATTCCTCCCTCCTCTCATTCCTCCCTCCCTACTGTCACTCCTCCCTCCCTACTGTCGTTCCTCCTCCTACTGTCATCCTCCTCCTACTGTCATTCCTCCTCCCTACTGTCATCCTCCCTCCCTACTGTCATCCTCCCTCCTCTTATTCCTCCCTCCCTACTGTCATCCTCCTCCCTACTGTCATTCCTCCTCCCTACTTTCCTCCTCCCTCCTTTTATTCCTCCTCCCTACTGTCATTCCTCCTCCCTACTGTCATTCCACCCTCCTACTGTCATCATCCTCCCTGCTGTCATCCTCCCTCCCTTCTGTCGTTCCTCCTCCCTGCTGTCATCCTCCTCCCTACTGTCATCCTCCTCCCTACTGTCATTCCTCCTCCCTACTGTCATCATCCCTCCTACTCTCGTTCCTCCCCTCTTGTTCCTCCCTCCCTACTCGTTTCCTGCCTACTGTCATCCTCCTCCCTACTGTCACTCCTCCATCCCTACTGTCATCCTCCTCCTACTGTCACTCATCCCTCCCTACTGTCATCCTCCTCCCTACTGTCATTCCTCCTCCCTACTGTCACTCCTCCTCATCCCTACTGTCATCCTCCTCCCTACTGTCACTCCTCCTCCTACTGTCATTCCTCCCCCTCTTCTTCCTCCTCCCTCTGTCATCCTCCTCCCTACTGTCATCCTCCCTCCCTACTGTCATTCCTCCCTCCCTCCTCTTATTCCTCCTCCCTGCTCTTATTCCTCCTCCTCCTCTTGTTCCTCCCTCCGTCCTCTTATTCCACCCTCCCTCCTCTTATTCCTCCTCCCTGCTCTTATTCCTCCCTCCCTCCCTCTTATTCCACCCTCCCTCCTCTTATTCCTCCCTCCCTCCCTGCTCTTATTCCACCCTCCTCCTCTTATTCCTCCCTCCTGCTCTTATTCCTCCCTCCCTCCCTCTTATTCCACCTCCCTCCTCTTATTCCTCCTCCTGCTCTTATTCATCCCTCCCTCCTCTTATTCCACCCTCCCTCCTCTTATTCCTCCTCCTTACTCTTATTCCTCCTCCCTACTGTCATTCCTCCCTACTCTTATTCCTCCACCTCTTATTCCTCCCTCCTCCTTTTATTCCTCCCTCTGTCCTCTTATTCCACCCTCCCTCCTCTTATTCCTCCCTCCCTGCTCTTATTCCTCCCTCCCTCTTATTCTACCCTCCCTACTGAGATTCCTCCCTCCCTGCTCTTATTCCTCCCTCCCTCCCTCCCTCTTATTCCACCCTCCCTCCTCTTATTCCTCCCTCCCTCCCTCCTCTTATTCCTCCTCCCTACTGTCATTCCTCCCTCCGTCCACTTATTCCTCCTCCTCGTAGTCCTCCTCCCTACTGTCACTCCTCCTCCCTACTGTCACTCCTCCTCCCTACTGTCACTCCTCCCTCCTCTTATTCCTCCTCCCTACTGTCATTCCTCCCTCCCTACTGTCACTCCTCCTCCTCTTATTCCTCCTCCCTACTGTCATTCCTCCTCCCTACTGTCACTCCTCCTCCTACTGTCATTCCTCCTCCCTACTGTCATTCCTCCCTCCTACTGTCATTCCTCCTCCCTACTGTCACTCCTCCCTCCCTACTGTCATTCCTCCTCCCTACTGTCACTCCTCCTCCCTACTGTCATTCCTCCTCCCCTACTGTCATTCCACCCTCCTACTGTCATTCCTCCCCTCTTATTCCTCCCTCCTACTCTCATTCCTCCTGCCTCTTATTCCTCCTCCCTACTCTCATTCCTCCCTCCTCTCATTCCTCCCTCCCTACTGTCACTCCTCCCTCCCTACTGTCACTCCTCCCTCCCTACTGTCATTCCTCCCTCCCTACTGTCATCCTCCCTCCCTACTGTCATTCCTCCTCCTACTGTCATCCTCCCTCCCTGCTGTCACTCCTCCCTCCTCTTATTCCTCCCTCCCTGCTGTCACTCCTCCTCCCAATGTCATTCCTCCCTCCCTACTTTCATCCTCCCTCCTTTTATTCTCCCTCCTACTGTCATTCCTCCTCCCTACTGTCATTCCACCCTCCCTACTGTCACTCCTCCTCCCTACTGTCACACCTCCCTCCTTCTGTCATTCCTCCTCCCTACTGTCATCCTCCTCCCTACTGTCATCCTCCTCCCTACTGTCATTCCTCCTCCCTACTGTCACTCCTCCTCCTGCTCTCATTCCTCCCCTCTTATTCCTCCTCCCTACTGTCATTCCTGCCTACTGTCACTCCTCCTCCCTACTGTCACTCCTCCATCCCTACTTCACTCCTCCTCCCTACTGTCACTCATCCCTCCTACTGTCATCCTCCTCCTACTGTCATCATCCTCCTCCCTACTGTCATTCCTCCCTCCCCTACTGTCATCCTCCCTCCCTACTGTCACTCCTCCCTCCCTACTGTCCTCCTCCTCCCTACTGTCATTCCTCCCTCTTATTCCTCCCTCCTACTGTCATCCTCCTCCCTACTGTCATCCTCCTCCCTACTGTCATTCCTCCTCCTCCTCTTATTCCTCCTCCCTACTGTCATTCCTCCTCCCTACTGTCACTCCTCCCTCATCTTGTTCCTCCTCCCCTACTGTCATCCTCCTCCCTACTGTCACTCCTCCTCCTACTGTCACTCCTCCTCCCTACTGTCATCCTCCCTCCTCTTATTCCTCCCTCCCTACTGTCGTTCCTCCTCCCTACTGTCATCCTCCTCCTCTTATTCCTCCTCCCTACTCATTCCTCCTCCCTACTGTCACTCCTCCCTCCCTCTGTCATTCCTCCTCCCTACTGTCATTCCTCCTCCCTACTGTCATTCCTCCCTCCTACTGTCATCTCCTCCTCCCTACTGTCATTCCTCCTCCCTACTGTCCTCCTCCTCCCTACTGTCATTCCTCCTCCCTACTGTCATTCCACCCTCCCTACTGTCATTCCTCCCCCCTCTTATTCCTCCTCCTACTTTCCTCCTCCCTCCTTTTATTCCTCCTCCCTACTGTCATTCCTCCTCCCTACTGTCATTCCTCCTCCCTGCTGTCTCCTCCTCCCTACTGTCATTCCTCCTCCTACTGTCCTCCTCCTCCTGTCACTGTCATCGGCTCCTCCTCCCCTACTGTCATCTCCTCCTACTGTCATTCCTCCCTCTTATTCCTCCTCCCTCATCTGCACTGTCATTCCTCCTCCTCCTACTGTCATTCCTCCTCCTCCTATCCCTCCTCCTACTGTCATTCCTCCTCCCTACTCCTCCTCCCTCATCTTATTCCTCCTCCCTGCTGTCATCCTCCCTCCCTACTGTCATCCTCCTCCCTACTGTCACTCCTCCTCCTACTGTCATTCCTCCTCTTATCCTCCTCCCTACTGTCATTCCTCCTCCTCTTCATTCCTCCTCCCTTATTCTCCTCCTACTGTCATTCCTCCTCCTACTGTCATCCTCCTCCCTATTGTCATTCCTCCTCCCTACTGTCATTCCTCCTCCCTACTGTCATTCCTCCTCCCTACTGTCACTCCTCCCTCCCTACTGTCATTCCTCTCCCCTACTGTCATCCTCCCTCCCTACTGTCATTCCACCCTCCCTACTGTCGTTCCTCCCCCTCTTATTCCTCCCTCCCTACTCTCATTCCTCCCTGCCTCTTATTCCTCCTCCTACTCTCATTCCTCCCTCCTCTCATTCCTCCTCCTCCTGCTGTCATCCTCCTCCCTACTGTCACTCCTCCCTCCCTACTGTCATTCCTCCTCCCTACTGTCATTCCACCCTCCCTACTGTCATTCCTCCCCCCTCTTATTCCACCCTCCCTACTGTCATTCCTCCCTGCCTCTTATTCCTCCTCCTACTCTCATTCCTCCTCCTCTCATTCCTCCTCCCTGCTGTCCTCCTCCTCTACTGTCATCCTCCTCCCTACTGTCATTCCTCCTCCCTACTGTCATCCTCCTCCCTACTGTCACTCCTCCCTCCTCTTATTCCTCCTCCCTACTGTCACTCCTCCTCCCTACTGTCATTTCCCCTCCTACTTTCACTCCTCCCTCCTTTTATTCCTCCTCCCTACTGTCATTCCTCCTCCCTACTGTCATTCCTCCTCCCTGCTGTCACTCCTCCTCCCTACTGTCATCCTCCTCCTTCTGTCATTCCTCCTCCTACTGTCATCCTCCTCCCTACTGTCACTCCTCCTCCCTACTGTCACTCCTCCTCCTGTTACTGTCATCCTCCTCCTATCTCATTCCTCCTCTTGTTCCTCCTCCCTACTGTCATTCCTACCTACTGTCCTCCTCCCTCCTACTGTCATCCTCCATCCCTACTATCACTCCTCCTCCTGCTGTCATCATCCCTCCCTACTGTCATCCTCCTCCTACTGTCATTCCTCCTCCCTGTCGTGTTCCTCCTCCTCCTCATTGTCCTCCTCCTCCTACTGTCATCATCCTCCCCTACTGTCATTCCTCCCCCTCTTATTCCTCCCTCCTACTGTCATCCTCCTCCCTACTGTCAAATCCTCCCTCCCTACTGTCATTCCTCCTCCCTCCTCTTATTCCTCCCTCCTACTGTCATTCCTCCTCCCTACTGTCATCCTCCCTCCTCTTATTCCTCCCTCCCTACTGTCACTCCTCCCTCCCTACTGTCATCCTCCTCCCTACTGTCATCATCCTCCCTACATCATCCTCCCTCCTCTTATTCCTCCCTCCCTACTGTCATCCTCCCTCCTACTGTCATTCCTCCCTCCCTACTTTCATCATCCCTCCTTTTATTCCTCCCTCCCTACTGTCATTCCTCCCTCCTACTGTCATTCCTCCTCCCTACTGTCATCCTCCTCCCTACTGTCATCCTCCCTCCTTCTGTCATTCCTCCTCCCTACTGTCATCCTCCTCCCTACTGTCACTCCTCCTCCCTGCTGTCATCCTCCCTCCCTACTGTCACTCATCCTCCTACTGTCATTCCTCCTCCCTACTGTCATTCCACCCTCCCTACTGTCATTCCTCCCCCTCTTATTCCTCCTCCCTACTCTCATTCCTCCTGCCTCTTATTCCTCCTCCCTACTCTCATTCCTCCCTCCTCTCATTCCTCCTCCCTACTGTCACTCCTCCTCCCCTACTGTCACTCCTCCTCCTACTGTCATTCCTCCTCCCTATTGTCATCCTCCTCCCTGCTGTCATTCCTCCTCCCTACTGTCACTCCTCCTCCCATTGTCATCCTCCTCCTCTTATTCCTCCTCCCTATTGTCACTCCTCCTCCCTACTGTCATTCCTCCTCCCTACTTTCCTCCTCCCTCCTTTTATTCCTCCTCCCTACTGTCATTCCTCCTCCCTACTGTCATTCCTCCCTCCCTACTGTCACTCCTCCACTCCCTACTGTCATCCTCCTCCTTCTGTCATTCCTCCTCCCTGCTGTCACTCCTCCCTCCCTACTGTCATCCTCCTCCTACTGTCATCCTCCTCCTGCTGTCATCCTCCTCCTACTCTCATTCCTCCCCCTCTTATTCCTCCTCCTACTGTCATTTCCTACCTACTGTCATCCTCCTCCCTGCTGTCATCCTCCATCCTACTATCACTCCTCCTCCCTACTGTCACTCCTCCCTCCTACTGTCACTCCTCCCTCCTACTGTCATTCCTCCTCCTACTTTCATCCTCCCTCCTTTTATTCCTCCTCGCTTTCTGTCATTCCTCCTCCCTACTGTCATCCTCCTCCCTACTGTCACTCCTCCTCCTTCTGTCATTCCTCCTCCCTACTGTCACTCCTCCTCCCCTACTGTCATCCTCCTCCCTGCTGTCATTCCTCCTCCCTACTGTCACTCCTCCCTACCTACTCTCATTCCTCCCCCTCTTATTCCTCCCTCCCTACTGTCATTCCTACCTACTGTCACTCCTCCCTCCCTACCGTCACTCCTCCATCCCTACTGTCACTCCTCCATCCCTACTGTCACTCATCCCTCCCTACTGTCACTCCTCCCTCCCTACTGTCATTCCTCCCTCCCTACTGTCACTCCTCCCTCCCTACTGTCACTCCTCCCTCCCTACTGTCACTCCTCCCTCCCTACTGTCATTCCTCCCCCTCTTATTCCTCCCTCCCTACTGTCACTCCTCCCTCCCTACTGTCACTCCTCCCACCCTACTCTCATTCCTCCTGCCTCTTATTCCTCCTCCTACTCTCATTCCTCCCTCCTCTCATTCCTCCCTCCCTACTGTCACTCCTCCCTCCCTACTGTCCTCCTCCCTCCCTACTGTCATCCTCCTCCCTACTGTCACTCCTCCCTCCTCTTATTCCTCCCTCCCTACTGTCACTCCTCCCTCCCTACTGTCATTCCTCCTCCCCTATTTCCTCCTCCCTCCTTTTTTCTCCTCCCTACTGTCATTCCTCCCTCCCTACTGTCATTCCTCCTCCCTACTGTCACTCCTCCTCCCTACTGTCATCCTCCTCCCTACTGTCATCCTCCCTCCCTTCTGTCATTCCTCCCTCCCTGTGTCATCCTCCTTCCTACTGTCATCCTCCCTCCCTACTGTCATCCTCCTCCCTACTGTCATTCCTCCTCCCTACTCTCATTCCTCCCCCTCTTGTTCCTCCTCCCTACTGTCATTCCTACCTACTGTCATCCTCCTCCCTACTGTCATTCCTCCTCCTACTCTCATTCCTCCCCTCTTATTCCTCCCTCCCTACTGTCATTCCTCCTACTATCATCCTCCTCCCTACTGTCACTCATCCCTCCCTACTGTCACTCCTCCTCCCTACTGTCACTCCTCCATCCCTACTGTCATCCTCCTCCCTACTGTCATCATCCTCCTGCTGTCATCATCCTCCTCCTACTGTCATTTCCTCCTCCCTACTGTCACTCCTCCTCCCTACTGTCATCCTCCTCCCTACTGTCATCCTCCCTCCTACTGTCATTCCTCCCCTCTTGTTCCTCCTCCCTACTGTCACTCCTCCCTCCCTACTGTCACTCCTCCCTCCCTACTCTCATTCCTCCCCCTCTTATTCCTCCTCCCTACTGTCATTCCTCCTCCTACTGTCATTTCCTCCTCCCTACTGTCATTACTCCCTCCTACTGTCATTCCTCCTCCCTACTGTCACTCCTCCTCCCTACTGTCATTCCTCCTCCCTGCTGTCACTCCTCCTCCTACTGTCATTCCTCCTCCCTACTGTCATTCCACCCTCCCTACTGTCATTCCTCCCCCCTCTTATTCCTCCCTCCCTACTCTCATTCCTCCCTGCCTCTTATTCCTCCCTCCCTACTCTCATTCCTCCCTCCTCTCATTCCTCCCTCCCTACTGTCACTCCTCCCTCCCTACTGTCACTCCTCCCTCCCTACTGTCATTCCTCCCTCCCTACTGTCACTCCTCCCTCCCTACTGTCATTCCTCCCTCCCTACTGTCACTCCTCCTCCCTACTGTCACTCCTCCCTCCTCTTATTCCTCCCTCCTACTGTCACTCCTCCTCCCTACTGTCATTCCTCCTCCCTACTGTCACTCCTCCTCCCTACTGTCACTCCTCCCTCCCTACTGTCATCCCTCCCTTTCCTCCATCCCTCACTGTCCTCCTCCCTCCCTACTGTCATCCTCCCTCCCTACTGTCATCCTCCCTCCCTACTGTCACTCCTCCTCCTACTCTCATTCCTCCCCCTCTTATTCCTCCCTCCCTACTGTCATTCCTGCCTACTGTCATCCTCCTCCCTACTGTCACTCCTCCATCCCTACTATCACTCCTCCTCCCTACTGTCACTCATCCCTCCCTACTGTCATCCTCCTCCCCTACTGTCATTCCTCCTCCTACTGTCATCCTCCTCCCTACTGTCACTCCTCCTCCCTACTGTCACTTCTCCTCCCTACTGTCATTCCTCCCCCTCTTATTCCTCCCTCCCTACTGTCATCCTCCTCCCTACTGTCACTCCTCCCTCCCTACTGTCATTCCTCCCTCCCTCCTCTTATTCCTCCCTCCCTACTGTCATTCCTCCTCCCTACTGTCATCCTCCTCCTCTTATTCCTCCTCCTACTGTCACTCCTCCTCCCTACTGTCACTCCTCCCTCCCTACTGTCACTCCTCCTCCTCTTATTCCTCCCTCCCTACTGTCATTCCTCCTCCCTACTGTCACTCCTCCCTCCTCTTATTCCTCCCTCCCTACTGTCATTCCTCCTCCTACTGTCACTCCTCCTCCCTACTGTCATTCCTCCTCCCTACTGTCATCCTCCTCCCTACTGTCATTCCACCCTCCCTACTGTCACTCCTCCTCCTACTGTCACTCCTCCCTCCTTCTGTCATTCCTCCTCCCTACTGTCACTCCTCCCTCCCTACTGTCACTCCTCCCTCCCTACTGTCATTCCTCCCTCCCTACTGTCACTCCTCCCTCCCTACTCTCATTCCTCCCCCTCTTATTCCTCCCTCCCTACTGTCATTCCTACCTACTGTCACTCCTCCCTCCCTACCGTCACTCCTCCATCCCTACTGTCACTCCTCCCTCCCTACTGTCACTCATCCCTCCCTACTGTCACTCCTCCATCCCTACTGTCATTCCTCCCTCCCTACTGTCACTCCTGTCCCCTCCTCCCTACTGTCACTCCTCCTCCCTACTGTCATTCCTCCCCCTCTTATTCCTCCTCCCTACTGTCACTCCTCCCTCCCTACTGTCATCCTCCCTCCCTGCTGTCATTCCTCCCTCCTCCTCTTATTCCTCCTCCCTACTGTCACTCCTCCCTCCTCTTATTCCTCCTCCCTACTGTCACTCCTCCTCCCTATGTCATCCTCCCTCCTACTGTCATTCCTCCTCCTACTGTCATTCCTCCTCCCTACTGTCATTCCTCCCTCCCTACTGTCATCCTCCTCCCTACTGTCATTCCTTCTTCCCTACTGTCATTCCTCCCTCCCTACTGTCACTCCTCCCTCCCTACTGTCATTCCTTCCTCCCTACTGTCACTCCTCCCTCCCTACTGTCACTCCTCCCTCCCTACTGTCACTCCTCCCTCCCTACTGTCATTCCTCCCTCCCTACTGTCATTCCTCCCTCCCTACTGTCATTCCTCCCTCCTCTCATTCCTCCCTCCCTACTGTCATTCCTCCCTCCCCTACCTTCAGCTGAGGTTTGATACTAAATTGCACATCTATGAGGGAATATTGTACTTTGCCTCAGGTGTACTAAGTTTTGTGCAGAAGTAGAATCATGTGGCGAATGTAGAGCTAGATGATGATTACGCCCAAATCTTACTTCCCTAAAGCACACCTTCAAAAGTCTATAAAAGTTAAACAAAGTAGGCTTTCTGGTTCGACTGAAAGGGTGCCATTTTAGAATCCTATTTGTCAATTTGTGCCTCTATTCCTTCACAATGAGAACAGGTTTTATCTTGAGGTTTCACTCCAGTAAGCCAGTGTATTGCATTTGTTGTGAGAGTCAATGGTCCTCTCTTGGGCTTTGAATGTAAACACTGTCCTCTGCCCACCACAGCTGCTGTGGATCCATCTGCAAACACACAACAGATGTGCCACACTCCAGCCATTTCCTTTTCTATCCCTCCCTCCCTCCATCCCTCTATCCCTCCATTCCTTTATCCCTCTATTCCTCCCTCTATTCCTCCCACCCTCCATCCCTCTATCCCTCCATCCCTCTATTCCTTTATCCCTCTATCCCTCCCTCCCTCCATCTATCCATCCATTCCTTTATCCCTCTATCCCTCCATTCCTTTATCCCTCTATTCCTCCCACCCTCCATCCCTCTATCCCTCCATTCCTTTATCCCTCTATCCCTCCCTCCCTCCATCTATCCATCCATTCCTTTATCCCTCTATTCCTTCATCCCTCTATTCCTCCATCCCTCTATTCCTCCCTCCCTCTAATCCTCCATCCCTCTATCCCTCTATCCCTCCATCCTTTATCCCTCTATTCCTTTATCCCTCTATTCCTTTATCCCTCTATTCCTTTATCCCTCTATTCCTCCATCCCTCCATTCCTTTATCCCTCTATTCCTCCCTCCCTCTGTTCCTCCATCCCTCTATCCCTCCATCCTTTATCCCTCTTTTCCCTCTCCATCCCTCTATCCCTCCATCCTCCCTCTATCCCTCCATCCTTTATCCCTCTATTCCTTTATCCCTCTATTCCTCCCTCCCTTATTCCCCCTATCCCTTTATCCCTCTATTCCTTTATCCCTCTATTCCTTTATTCCTCCATCCCTTTATCCCTCTATTCCTCCCTCCTCCATCCCTCTATCCTCCATCCCTCTATCCTCCCTCCATCCTTTATCCCTCCATCCCTTCCCTTATCCTTTATCCCTCTATTCCTTTATCCCTCTATTCCTTTATCCCTCTATTCCTCCATCCCTCCATTCCTTTATCCCTCTATTCCTCCCTCCCTCTATTCCTCCATCCCTCTATCCCTCCATCCTTTATCCCTCTATTCCTCCATCCCTCCATTCCTCCATCCCTCTATCCCTCCATCCTTTATCCCTCTATTCCTCCCTCCCTCTATTCCTCCATCCCTTTATCCCTCTATTCCTTTATCCCTCCATTCCTTTATCCCTCTATTCCTTTATTCCTCCATCCCTTTATCCCTCTATTCCTCCCTCCCTCCATCCCTCTATTCCTCCCTCCCTCCATCCCTCTATCCCTCCATCCATCCCACCATCCATACCTCCCTCCATCCTACCATCCATCCCATCCATCCGCAGCGGTTGTAGTCACTTTTGATAAAAGTGTCTGCTATTAAAGTGGCATACATACACTATCAAGATAAACCATACACTATCAAGATAAACCATACATTATCAAGATAAACCATACATTATCAAGATAAACCATACATACGTACACTATCAAGATAAACCATACAATATCAAGATAAACCATACACTATCAAGATAAACCATACCTAAACTATCAAGATAAACCATACATTATCAAGATAAACCATACATACGTACACTATCAAGATGAACCATACCTAAACTATCAAGATAAACCATACCTAAACTATCAAGATAAACCATACATTATCAAGATAAACCATACATACGTAAACTATCAAGATAAACCATACATTATCAAGATAAACCATACATAAGTAAACTATCAAGATAAACCATACATTATCAAGATAAACCATACATACGTAAACTATCAAGATAAACCATACATTATCAAGATAAACCATACATACGTAAACTATCAAGATAAACCATACATTATCAAGATAAACCATACATACGTAAACTATCAAGATAAACCATACATTATCAAGATAAACCATACCTAAACTATCAAGATAAACCATACATTATCAAGTGTTACGCACGCCTCTATGAAGAGGGAACGCAACACCCTGCTACAACTAAACTCTCCGTGAAGCGAAAAAGGTATGGACTGTAGGTGCAAGTAAGAATGACAACAGGCAGAATGTGGTACCGTTTACAAGGACTTTATTCCTTTACACGGTAATATGGGGAAAAGGGGCTGGACGGAACCAAAGCAAAGAAAGTAAATCTCAAAGCCCCCCCCTCTCCTATCTTACCTGCCTACCCACTACTTACCTAATTTAGCACCACCTGGTGCCCTAACCAAAATACAAGGGGTGGTCCGCCCAGGTCTTACCTAGTGTGCCTAGACAGCGATTATGCTACGGGTATATGTATGCCCGCGGGCCTCTTGCCTAAGCACTCTCTAGGTGCCTTCCCCTTCCCCCCTGGGAACAAATGAAACAGAATATTAAACCATTTCAAACAAACTAAGAAACAAAAGGATGTCAAATAAGCTCTATCTGAGCAACAAACTCACAGAACATACCACTTTCCAGCAAAATCAACCTCTATCACAATCAATCTCAGCAATCCCTACCTCCAGCAAAATCTCTACCTCCAAAAAGAAGAGATCTCTAACAAATCTCTAACAAATCTCTAACAAATCTCTAACAAATCTCTAACAAATCTCTAACAAATCTCTAACAAATCTCTAACAAATCTCTAACAAATCTCCCTCCAGCAAAATCCTCTACAAAAAGAAAAAGATCTCCTGAACAGAACACTGGCTTTTATATAGCTTCTGAAGGAATGGGGAATTGGAGACAGCTGTGTCTTGACGAGGGGGCGGGGTCAGCTCTCCAATTAGCCCTGGAGTCGACCAATCAGCTGCTTGAGGGATTTCAGGAAGCCATTTCCTGAAATAAACACATGCAAATACACAAACTACAACACATAATCTGGGGAACGTAACACGCCCACCACAAAAATTGCAAACCTAGTTTTGCAATAATAAATACCAACGTATCCCCAGTTAGTAAACCCGTGATAGAGCGTCAGCAACCACATTCGCCGAGCCCTTCACATAAGCTATCTGTACATTATATCTTTGCACAATCAGAGCCCACCGCATAA
Source organism: Oncorhynchus tshawytscha (assembly GCF_018296145.1). Lineage (NCBI taxonomy): Eukaryota > Metazoa > Chordata > Actinopteri > Salmoniformes > Salmonidae > Oncorhynchus > Oncorhynchus tshawytscha. The sequence goes on along the minus strand of NC_056447.1, from coordinate 49,111,249 downwards.
GGCGGCGGTTCTGGTTGTACATTTGTTAGTAGGAACTGGTTACCTGACCTGGTTTTCGGCAATGGACCTACACAATCAATTATCACTCTTTCAAACGGTTCCCCTACCACAGGAATCGGGCAGAGTGGCGCTCGTGGAACTGTTTGATTCACTTTCCCAGTGAGTTGACATATGTGACATGTTTTACAAAATTGGACCACGTCAGACTTCAAACCTGGCCAGAAGAAATGACGAAGGACCCGGTTATAGGTCTTTGTGATCCCCAAGTGTCCAGACCACGCCTGGTCATGGGCGAGTGACAGCACCTGCTGTCGGAACGGTGTAGGAACAACCACTTGACACACTTCACTCCAGTCATTAATGGTGTCATGAGATGCCTGTTGTCATTCTTACTTGCACCTACAGTCCATACCTTTTTCGCTTCACGGAGAGTTTAGTTGTAGCAGGGTGTTGCGTTCCCTCTTCATAGAGGCGTGCGTAACATAACTACACCAACACGGAAAAGAAGAGATCTTTTCCCCCTGAACAGATAAGATAAACCATACCTAAACTATCACGATAAACCATACATTATCAAGATAAACCATACATACGTACACTATCAAGATAAACCATACACTATCAAGATAAACCATACACTATCAAGATAAACCATACATTATCAAGATAAACCATACATACGTACACTATCAAGATGAACCATACATTATCAAGATAAACCATACACTATCAAGATAAACCATACCTAAACTATCAAGATAAACCATTCATTATCAAGATAAACCATACATTATCAAGATAAACCATACATACACTATCAAGATAAACCATACATACACTATCAAGATAAACCATTCATACACTATCAAGATAAACCATTCATACACTATCAAGATAAACCATACATACACTATCAAGATAAACCATTCATACACTATCAAGATAAACCATTCATACACTATCAAGATAAACCATTCATACACTATCAAGATAAACCATTCATCACTAGATAAACCATAAACCATACATACACTACAAGATAAACCATACATCACTAGATAAACCATACATACACTATCAAGATAAACCATTCATACACTATCAAGATAAACCATTCATACACTATCAAGATAAACCATTCAAGATAAACCATTCATACACTATCAAGATAAACCATTCATACACTATCAAGATAAACCATACATTATCAAGATAAACCATACATACACTATCAAGATAAACCATACATACACTATCAAGATAAACCATACATACACTATCAAGATAAACCATACACTATCAAGATAAACCAATAGAAGCGAGCCTGGTGGGTGTTCTTGTGTTTTCTACTGACTTTCAATGCAAAGATAATAAAGTTTCTACTTTGTACTTTTCCACTTCATCATTTCATTCCAACTTATTCCATGAACAGTTGTGCACCGCAAGCAAAACACTAAAAACTGAAATCTGTAATTTGAATACAACTGCAAGAGAATTGTGCTGCGTTTACCTTTTTCTGAGAGACTATCTAAATTACAATCTCTGTTTTCAGCATTATACCAAGCACATTCTCTGAGGTATTTCAAACCCACTGTTACTTTTTCCAGTCCAATGAATGGACTAAATGAAGCAATGATTTTCCCTCTGATAGAAAACTGTTCTGTGTGTTCAGTACTGTCTGACTCTTATGATGATGCATAGAGTCAGTGATGTAGAACTGCATCGCTGTGTAGAACCGAGGATTTTACTTAAACACTTGTTTCTCAAAGTGTTTTCTTGACTGAATTCGTCTGTTTATCATATTGTTTTAGTTTATCAAGAATCAGCCAGATGTCTGTAGGTGTGGTGATTAGCTTATTAGTCATATTAAAATGGTCTCCACAACGTTCCGGAGTAAAGTTTTTCCTAGGGACATATCTAGGATCAGCTTCCCCTCCCCCAATCCTAACGTTAACCACTAGTGAGGGAAATGCGAAACTGACCCAAGAACAGCGTCTTGGGGCAACTTCACCCTACACCTCAGCACCACAGGAATATTAGTTGGTTATCTATCGTATATCTAGGAACATGACATCATACATTTTCGGTGACTCGGGAAGTGGTCATGGGGTACCCAGGTGCGACCAGAACATACTTACAAAACCCCCAATTCCCAACAACTCCCAAAAGAACTGCCAACTCCCAACAACTCCCAAAAGAACCCCCAACTCCCAACAACTCCCAAAAGAACCCCCAACTCCCAACAACTCCCAAAAGAACCCCCAACTCCCAACAACTCCCAAAAGAATCCCCAACTCCCAAAAGAACCCCCAACGATTATCATCAATTTCCAACAACTCAGTTTCGAGACCTTACATAGTCTAGGTAGGCAGTTCAGTTTTTTGTTTTTTTACGTGTTATTTCTTACACTAGTACCCCAGGTCATCTTAGGTTTCTTTACATACAGCCGAGAAGAACTACTGAATATAAGATCAGCGTCAACTCACCATCAGTACGACCAAGAATATGTTTTTCGCGACGCGGATCCTGTGTTCTGCCTTACAACCAGTGTAACTGAGTGGATCACATGCAGCGACCAAAAAAAAAAACGACTCAGAAAAAGAGGGAAACGAAGCGGTCTTCTGGTCAGACTCCGGAGACGGGCACATCGTGCACCACTCCCTAGCATTCTTCTTGCCAATGTCCAGTCTCTTGACAACAAGGTTGATGAAATCCGAGCAAGGGTAGCATTCCAGAGGGACATCAGAGACTGTAACGTTCTTTGCTTCACGGAAACATGGCTCACTGGAGAGACGCAATCCGAGCGGTGCAGCCAGCGGGTTTCTCCACGCATCGCGCCGACAGAAACAAACATCTTTCTGGTAAGAAGACGGGCGGGGGCGTATGTCTTATGGCCAACGTGACATGGTGTGATGAAAGAAACATACAGGAACTCAAATCCTTCTGTTCACCTGATTTAGAATTCCTCACAATCAAATGTAGACCGCATTATCTACCAAGAGAATTCTCTTCGATTATAATCACAGCCGTATATATCCCCCAAGCAGACACATCGATGGCTCTGAACGAACTTTATTTAACTCTCTGCAAACTGGAAACGATTTATCCGGAGGCTGCATTCATTGTAGCTGGGGATTTTAACAAGGCTAATCTGAAAACAAGACTCCCTAAATTTTATCAGCATATCGATTGCGCAACCAGGGGTGGAAAGACCCTGGATCATTGTTACTCTAACTTCCGCGACGCATATAAGGCCCTGCCCCGCCCCCTTTCGGAAAAGCTGACCACGACTCCATTTTGTTGATCCCTGCCTACAGACAGAAACTAAAACAAGAAGCTCCCACGCTGAGGTCTGTCCAACGCTGGTCCGACCAAGCTGACTCCACACTCCAAGACTGCTTCCATCACGTGGACTGGGAGATGTTTCGTATTGCGTCAGACAACAACATTGACGAATACGCTGATACGGTGTGCGAGTTCATTAGAACGTGCGTTGAAGATGTCGTTCCCATAGCAACGATTAAAACATTCCCTAACCAGAAACCGTGGATTGATGGCAGCATTCGTGTGAAACTGAAGGCACGAACCACTGCTTTTAATCAGGGCAAGGTGTCTGGTAACATGACTGAATACAAACAGTGCAGCTATTCCCTCCGCAAGGCTATCAAACAAGCTAAGCGCCAGTACAGAGACAAAGTAGAATCTCAATTCAACGGCTCAGACACAAGAGGTATGTGGCAGGGTCTACAGTCAATCACGGACTACAGGAAGAAACCCAGCCCAGTCACGGACCAGGATGTCTTGCTCCCAGGCAGACTAAATAACTTTTTGCCCGCTTTGAGGACAATACAGTGCCACTGACACGGCCTGCAACGGAAACATGCGGTCTCTCCTTCACTGCAGCCGAAGTGAGTAAGACATTTAAACGTGTTAACCCTCGCAAGGCTGCAGGCCCAGACGGCATCCCCAGCCGCGCCCTCAGAGCATGCGCAGACCAGCTGGCCGGTGTGTTTACGGACATATTCAATCAATCCCTATACCAGTCTGCTGTTCCCACATGCTTCAAGAGGGCCACCATTGTTCCTGTTCCCAAGAAATCTAAGGTAACTGAGCTAAACGACTACCGCCCGTAGCACTCACATCCGTCATCATGAAGTGCTTTGAGAGACTAGTCAAGGACCATATCACCTCCACCCTACCTGACACCCTTGACCCACTCCAATTTGCTTACCGCCCAAATAGGTCCACAGACGATGCAATCTCAACCACACTGCACACTGCCCTAACCCATCTGGACAAGAGGAATACCTATGTGAGAATGCTGTTCATCGACTACAGCTCGGCATTCAACACCATAGTACCCTCCAAGCTCGTCATCAAGCTCGAGACCCTGGGTCTCGACCCCGCCCTGTGCAACTGGGTACTGGACTTCCTGACGGGCCGCCCCCAGGTGGTGAGGGTAGGCAACAACATCTCCTCCCCGCTGATCCTCAACACTGGGGCCCCACAAGGGTGCGTTCTGAGCCCTCTCCTGTACTCCCTGTTCACCCACGACCGCCTCCAACTCAATCATCAAGTTTGCGGACGACACAACAGTGGTAGGCTTGATCACCAACAACGACGAGACGGCCTACAGGGAGGAGGTGAGGGCCCTCGGAGTGTGGTGTCAGGAAAATAACCTCACACTCAACGTCAACAAAACTAAGGAGATGATTGTGGACTTCAGGAAACAGCAGAGGGAACACCCCCCATCCACATCGATGGAACAGTAGTGGAGAGGGTAGCAAGTTTTAAGTTCCTCGGCATACACATCACAGACAAACTGAATTGGTCCACTCACACAGACAGCATCGTGAGGAAGGCGCAGCAGCGCCTCTTCAACCTCAGGAGGCTGAAGAAATTCGGCTTGTCACCAAAAGCACTCACAAACTTCTACAGATGCACAATCGAGAGCATCCTGGCGGGCTGTATCACCGCCTGGTATGGCAACTGCACCGCCCTCAACCGTAAGGCTCTCCAGAGGGTAGTGAGGTCTGCACAACGCATCACCGGGGCAAACTACCTGCCCTCCAGGACACCTACACCACCCGATGCTACAGGAAGGCCATAAAGATCATCAAGGACATCAACCACCCGAGCCACTGCCTGTTCACCCCGCTGCCATCCAGAAGGCGAGGTCAGTACAGGTGCATCAAAGCTGGGACCGAGAGACTGAAAAACAGCTTCTATCTCAAGGCCATCAGACTGTTAAACAGCCACCACTAACATTGAGTGGCTACTGCCAACACACTGTCAATGACACTGACTCTACTCCAGCCACTTTAATCATGGGAATTGATGGGAAATGATGTAAATATATCACTAGCCACTTTAAACAATGCTACCTTATATAATGTTACTTACCCTACATTGTTCATCTCATATGCATACGTTGATACTGTACTCTATATCATCGACTGCATCCTTATGTAATACATGTATCACTAGCCACTTTAACTATGCCACTTGGTTTACATACTTATCTCATATGTATATACTGTACTCGATATCATCTACTGTATCTTGCCTATGCTGCTCTGTACCATCACTCATTCATATATCCTTATGTACATATTCTTTATCCCCTTACACTGTGTATGACAGTAGTTTTTTTTGGAATTGTTAGTTAGATTACTTGCTCGTTATTACTGCATTGTCGGAACTAGAAGCACAAGCATTTCGCTACACTCGCATTAACATCTGCTAACCATGTGTATGTGACAAATAAAATTTGATTTGATTTGATAGGCAGTCCATTAAAGCACTATATCAATAGCTGTATCTTTACAGTAAGTGTAGTTATAACTGTAATCTCTCCCCTCTCCACATTACAGGTGAATGGGAAGGACCTCTCCAAGGCCAGTCATGACGAGGCAGTGGAGGCGATCCGCTCTGCTAAGGACCCCATTGTGGTGCAGGTGCTCAGGAGGAACCCTGTTAGCCGCGGAGGACATGTTGGCTCCACTCAGGAAGTGCACGTGGTGGACGTTTGCACGCAGACAGACATCACCTTCGAACACATCATGGCCCTGGCCAAGCTCCGAGCCACCACCCCTCCCGTGCCTGACATCTGCCCTTTCCTGCTGTCTGACAGGTAAGATCTGATTTGGGCCCGTATTAAAAAAGCCGCTCAAAGTAAGAATTCTGATCTAGGATCAGGTCCCACATGTCCATGTGATTGTATTCATTGTGATCTGAAGGCAAAACTGATATCTGGTATCTGTCCCTTCCTGTTGTCTGACGAGTAGGCTCTGATCTGAGTTATTCAAACACACACCACTGTCTGGGATGTCAGGGATAGGTTTCCCAAAGCCTTGAAAGCTAAAGTAGTACATTATTTGCCTTGCCAACCCAGAATCAAACCACTCAAAGAACAGCAAAGTACAGTACTCCCTCTCGCTGGATTGTGGAGAGAAATAATGTACTGCTTTAGCTATGAAAACATTGACTGAATACTTTAGCTATGAAGATCTGAGATTGAGTTGGATTGTTTATGTGCACAATACAATACCATTTCAAGGCTTGAAACGTGAATGCAATGCCAAAAGGACCCATATCTTATGGTGTGTCAAATAAATCAAGGCGTACAACATCTGAGATTCTTGAGGTAGACCCTCATAATTTCGCCTGGGGTTTCCTCGAAGACAACACAAGAAAACGTGTTCATTATTTTCTCTTTCTGTTAGTTCATATTGTGTTAATCTCAAAGGGGAAGCATACTGTGAAGAAGATAACGTCTGGCGTGAGAATATCTGGGTTTCTCCTCTACGGAGTGAAAGATTAGCTGTGCCGGGGGCTTCTCTCTACACAAGGGGTATATTAAGTTGATCATTCTTTCCAGCAACATCCCATGGATGATTGTCTTAGATTCTTCAAGTATCCAATATCAGTTGGAGTTACATTAAATAAATCAAGTATCCAATATCAGTTGGAGTTACATTAAATAAATTAAGTATATAATATCAGTTGGAGTTACATTAAATAAATCAAGTAACCAATATCAGTTAGTTACATTTTTTTTAACCTTTATTTAACTAGGCAAGTCAGTTAAGAACACATTCTTATTTTCAATGACGGCCTGGGAACAGTGGGTTAACTGCCTGTTCAGGGGCAGAACGACAGATTTGTACCTTGTCAGCTCGGGGGTTTGAACTCACAACCTTCTGGTTACTAGTCCAACGCTCTAACCACTAAGCTACCCTGCCGCCCCATAAATCACGTATCTAATATCAGTTGGAGTTACATTAAATAAATCAAGTATCCAATATCAGTTGGAGTTACATTAAATAAATCAAGTATCCAATATCCGTTGGAGTTACATTAAATAAATAAAGTATCCAATATCAGTTGGAGTTACATTAAATAAATCAAGTATCCAATATCCGTTGGAGTTACATTAAATAAATAAAGTATCTAATATCAGTTAGTTACATTAAATAAATCAAGTATCCAATATCAGTTGGAGTTACATTAAATAAATCAAGTATCCAATATCCGTTGGAGTTACATTAAATAAATCAAGTATCCAATATCAGTTGGAGTTACATTAAATAAATCAAGTATCCTATATCCGTTGGAGTTACATTAAATAAATAAAGTATCTAATATCAGTTAGTTACATTAAATAAATCAAGTATCCAATATCAGTTGGAGTTACATTAAATAAATCAAGTATCCTATATCCGTTGGAGTTACATTAAATAAATAAAGTATCTAATATCAGTTAGTTACATTAAATAAATCAAGTATTGAGTTGGAGTCACATTCAGCGCCAAGTCTTGTCATTTCATTCAGAGATCAGATTTGTTTTATACAGTAAGTCTGTTATAATACTGTTACAGAAGAAAAAACGACCGGTGTCAAATTGAGACTAACCATGTTAAGCTATGACCAACCTTCACGTGTCACCCACACCCAACCCCTTTAATCCTGACCAGGCCCTTTAAACCTGACCAGACCCTTTAATCCTGACCAGACCCTTTAAACCTGACCAGACCCTTTAATCCTGGCCAGGCCCTTTAAACCTGACCAGACCCTTTAAACCTGACCAGACCCTTTAAACCTGACCAGACCCTTTAAACCTGACCAGACCCTTTAAACCTGACCAGACCCTTTAAACATGACCAGACCCTTTAAACCTGACCAGACCCTTTAAACTTGACCAGACCTTAGTAAACCTGACCAGACCCTTTAAACCTGACCAACCTCTTTAATCCTGACCAGACCCTTTAAACCTGACCAGACCTTTTAAACCTGACCAGACCCTTTAAACCTGACCAGACCCTTTAAACCTGACCAGACCCTTTAAACCTGACCAGGCCTTTTAAACTTGACCAGACCTTAGTAAACATGACCAGACCCTTTAAACCTGACCAGACCCTTTAAACCTGACCAGGCCCTTTAAACCGGACCAGACCCTTTAAACATGACCAGACCTTTATAAACCTGCCCAGACCCTTTAAACCTGACCAGACCCTTTAAACCTGACCAGGCCCTTTAAACCTGACCAGACCCTTTAAACCTGACCAGACCCTTTAAACCTGACCAGACCTTTAAACCTGACCAGACCATAATATACGATCTTTCCACAAGTATATCACCACTACCCACACGGCCTGCTTGTAATAATTGGTGCTGTTTGGCATAGCCATTTGGTTTCATGGAAGGTTTACAAGGTGATTAAAGCAAATGGGATAATTAAAACCTTGAAACAGTGCAACATTCATTCACAGCCCAGTTGCAGCCCCGGGCTGGGCTCTTAAATGTAATCAATTTGATCAATAAAAAGTAAATATACTCCTCTTCATCTGCGATCAGGTGCACAGACCAAGGTTGTGGTAGATTTTATAGACACAACAAATGTTTGTTTCCCCCCCGTGTTTCAACTTGGCAGTAAAGCTGTGAAATTGTGTTACACACACACACACACACACACACACACACACACACACACACACACACACACACACACACACACACACACACACACACACCGACCGACACGTAGGCAAAGACACACACACACTCACACACACAGACACGTAGGCAAAGACACACACTCACACACACACACTCACACACCGACACGTAGGCAAAGACACACACACACACACACACACTCACACACACACACACACACTCACACACACACACACACACACACACACACACACACTCACACACACACTCACACACACACACAGACACGTAGGCAAAGACACACACACACACGGACACACACACACACACTCACACACAGACACGTAGGCAAAGACACACACTCGGCCAACAATGTTACGATGTGCTGCAATGTTGTGGGAGTGCCAGAGGATATAACATTCTGACATTTACCATCCCAATCTTGTCACCAGAAGATTGTTTTGGGACAGAATAACACGTGGTAGTGTATACTTGCAGATACTATGAATTTCTGATGGGAATAAAGATACAATGCTCAATATGTTCAACAGTTTGCCAGAGTGAATATTGCAAGCCAAGAATAATATGTGTGACATTTGTTTCAACACTTTTTTTGCTGAAATTGCACCATAAACCATAAACAAAGCTCTGTCAAATTTGCTTTCTGAAGACAATGTGTCAAATTCATGGGACTTTGTCCAAAATCTACTCAAGGACAGGGATAGTGGGAGATAGAGATTAAGTATGTGTGGAGTAATTTAATTGAACTCTCCTGGTATGCAGTGATTAATGAAAGGCAATGCTTTTATCCCCCAGCATGCAACATCATCCTAGACAGCACTGACACATCCTTTCTTCCTCTCCTCGTAGCTGTCCCATGCATTGAAAATACAAAGAGAAGTCTGTCACTTACAGTCAGTGTATGTAAGAGAGAGATTATGTGAAATATAAACTCCCTCTAAATGTCCTTCTCTGTCTCTCTCTCTCTACTTCCCTCTCCTTCTCTCATCTCCCTTTCCCTCTGCATTTTCTCTCTCTACCTCTGTCCCTCCCTCCCCCATCTCTCCTGACAGTTGTCACTCTCTCCACACTATGGAACAGGAGTTCTATGAGGGGACAGACTACCTCTCCACCCTCCCAGACCAACAGAGGACAGAGGAGTTTGAGTACGAGGTAAGACTTGATTATGCCTCCCTACCGGCAAGGTTGTTAATAACGTTTGACAAACACAAACACACACACAGACACACTATATCTCATAATGGGGCTTTACCAATAAAGATTGTTTAGTTATAATTGACTCCACAGGCCTGTCCCTGGGGGGGGATGTGGTAACAAATAGATTATAGGTCACATTATATCCAAACCACAGACAGCTCAGGATATCCACAGGACCTTTATAAATCAAATTGTATTTGTCACATGCTTCGTAAACAACAGGTTTAAACTAACAGTGAAATTCTTCCCAACATTGTAGAGAGAAAAATTGAAAAATGAATAGAAAAAACATACACAAGGAAAAAATAAATACACAATGAGTAACGATAACTTAGCTATATACACAGGTACCAGTACTGAGTCCATATGCGTTGATACTAGGTCATTGAGGTATATATAGGATGTACATATAGGTGAAGTGACTAGGTACAGGTAGTGCAAAAAGGGTCAATGCAGATAGTCCGGGTAGTTATTTGGTTAACTATTTAGCAATCTTTTGGCTTGGCTTGGTAGAATCTGTTCAGGGTCGTGTTGGTTCCAGACTTGGTGCATCGTTACTGCTTGCCGTGCGGTAGTAGAGTGAACAGTCTATGACTTGGGGACTGTAGTCTTTGACAATTTTTAGGGCCTCCCTCTGACACCTCCTGGTATCTGGATGGCAGGAATCTCGGTGCCAGTGATATAATGGGCCGTATGCACTACCCTCTGTAGTGCCTTGCGGTCAGATGCCGAGCCGTTGCCATACCAAGGAGTGATGCAGCCAGTCAGGATGCTTTCAATGGTGCAGCTGTAGACCTTTTGAGGATCTGAGGGCCCATGCTAAATATTTTCAGTCTCCTGAGCAAGAAGAGGCTTTGTCGTGCCTTTTTCACAACTTTGTTGGTGTGTCGACCAGGTTAATTCCTTAGTGATTTGGACACAGAGGAACTTGAAGCTCTCCACCCGCTTTTCTACGGCCCTGTTGATGTGGATGGGGGCGTGCTCGGCCCTCCGTTTCCTGTCATCCACGATCAGCTCCTTTGTCTTGCTGATGTTGAGGGATAGGTTGTTGTCCTGGCACCAGAAGGGGAGTAAGCACTCACCCCTGAGGGTCCCCCGTGTTGAGGGTCAGCATGGTGGCCCATCAGGAAGTCTAGGATCTAGTTACAGAAGGAAGTGTTCAGTTCCAGGGTCCTGAGCTTAGTGATGAGCTTGGAGGGCACTATGGTGTTGAATGCTTAGCTGTAGTTAATGAACAGCATTCTCACATAGGTGTTCATCTAAGGCAGTGTGGAGTGCAATAACGATTGTGTCATCTGAGATATGTTGGGGTGGTAGGCAAATTGGAATGGGTCCAGGGTGTCTGGGATGAGTTTGTTAATGATGACCAGCATTTTGAAAGTATTTCATGGCAACAGATGTGAGTGCTACAGGGCAATAGTCATTTAGACAAGTTACCTTGGTGTTCTTGTGCACAGGGGCTATGGTGGTCTGCTTGAAACATGTAGGTATTACAGACTGGGTCAGGGAGAGTTTGAAAATGCCAGTGAAGACACTTGCCAGCTGGTCAGAACATGCACTGAGCACTCGTTCTGGTAATCCGTGAATGTCAACCTGTTTAAAGGTCTTACTCACATCGGCTCCAGAGAGTGTGATCACACAGTCATCCGGGAACAGCTGGTTCTCTCATGCATGTTCAGTGTTGCTTGCCGAGAAATGAGCATAGAAGGCATTTCGCTCGTCTGGTAGGCTCGCGTCACTGGGAAGTTCATGGCTGGGTTTCCCTTTGTAATCCATGATAGTTTGCAAGCTCTGTCAAATTCGATGCATAGATTTTAGTCTTTTTTTAGTATTGGCGTGTTGCCTGATTAATGGCTCATCAAAGTTTGAAGCAGGATTTCTTATAAGCATCTTATTAGTGTCCTGCAGCTCTAGCCTTTAGCCCAGTGTGTTTGTTGCCTGTAATCCATTGCTTCTGGTTGAGATACTGTATGTACGTACGGTCACTTTGTGGACGACGTCGTCAATGCACTTATTAATGAAGAAAATATAGATAAAAACTCTCTTGGGAAATAGTATGGTCTACAGCTTATCATGAGGTATTCTAACTCAGGCAAGCAAAAACACGAGACTTAATATTGTTAACAAAGAGACACACCCCTCCCCCTTCATCTACCCTGGCTACCGTCCGGTCTAAACAATGCAAGATGTACACTCACCGGACAGTTTATTAAGTACATCCACGTATTACGCCCAACAGCCTGAATTCTTCGGGGCATAGATTCTACAAGTCGGAAATGTTCCACAGGGATGTTGGTCCATGCTGATGCGATGGCATCACGCAGTTGCTGCAGATTCGACGGCAGTACACCACCGGTACCAGCCTGTACCTTTGACAGCAGGAAGGATGGGTCCACGTGGACTCATGCTGCTTACGCAAAATCCTGACTCTGCCATCAATATGACATAACAGGAACCAGGATTCGTCGGACCAGGCAATGTTTTTCCACTCCTCAAATGTCCAGTGTTGGTGATCGCGTGCCCACTGGAGCCGCTTCCTCTTCTTTTTAGCTGATGGGATTGTAACCCGGTGTGGTCGTCTGCTGCAATAGCCCATCTGTGACAAGGATCGGCGGAGACAAAAGTTAAGATCAGCATTATACACCACAGCTACTGCCAATAGTGATGTTGTTCATGTACTTAATACTATGAGACCTTCATGAGGGAATATTCGTACATTGGTAATAACTCATTTCAAGTGAAGCAACCTCACACCCTTAAGTCCTGTCTTATTTGACCTGTCTGAGAAGGTGCGTTGTAAAAAAAAAAAAAAGGTGTCTGTTCTGCAAGTAACAAACAAGTATCAGGTGTTCCTTCCATAAATATAAACCGTGTCCCCAAGTCAAACCATTTCTCTGCTTCCATCTGGATCTTCTACTTGATGTAAACGCAGATTAGACAGGAGGGGATGATATCCTGGCCTCATGTCGACACTTGGCTGTCTCAATCCAAAACACTCCTCCTTTCATCATTCTGGACCACAGGGGGCTGCTGAGGGAAGGATGGCTCATAATAATGTCTGGAATGGAGTCAAATGAATGGTATGAAACACCTGGGAACCGAGAGGTTGATGTATTCGATACCATTCCATGAATTCCATTCTGGTCATTAGTATGAGCCCGTCCCCAGTGAAGGTAGCACCGTCCACCTGTGTCCTGGACTAATGTTCTTTTCACATGGTTGAGGACCAGACAAACTGTGCGACCAGCCTGGCTTTGAGTGATGTATGATGATTACATTTCCCCTCTTTTGTTTCATTTGAATTTGTTTGAATGCCTCGCTCCTTCCAGCCACTGAGCTTGAGTTATTCCACACCGTTCTTCTCTAAAGAGATTTGCTTATCCACTTCGTCGCCTCTGCCTCGGCATTAGAGTCAACGCAAATATAATATATTAAGCCTTTCTTCTTTATGCCTCATTTCTATTATCAAATCCTATTAGGAATGTGTGTTTGCAGCCTGCCTGCTTCTGTTTTTATTACATGCTTGGTAACGTATCGTATATTCCTTCACTTACCGTATGTCAATAGAATGTGTTCTAAGAAGAAGACAGTTTGGTGCTGAATGCCTCTATTTCAGAATGAGGTTTTGTTCATTCATTCATCTCAGCGAGAGGTTTCTGATATGACCTCAGTCTGAGAAATCACAATATGGGGTGTTGGATGGAGACATGTTGGGCTGGGGGGGAATGGGATAGGGTGCTCTTTTTGGAAATAAAAGCAAATAAAAACATAATGAAAAAAAATCAAAAATAAAGCACAATGTGAGCATCCTGCCATTACATCATAGAAGTCTAAAGTCTAAAATAGGCCAAATGTTTCAATCAGCAAAGACCATTGATGATTTCCTTTCACCTCACTGGCTTCAGCAAATGTATGACCATCTGGTTCCTTTAGCCTCAATGCATATGTTTCTATTTCTGTAAACCGCATGCCCAGCAACCCAAGATGAGCGTGACATTACGTCCAGTTATTGGGTCTATAACCGCCCAAAGACTGGACTAGACCAACCCTTCTGGATTAGTCTGGGGAACCGGTGATGTAGCCTTGTTATTAGACATTTCATTATGGAGAAGATCATTCCTAGATGACCTGAACCTTAACAGAGACACTCTAGAGAGGAACATTAGATATCTCTTTCTCCCCGAGGAGAGGAGCCCCTTCCCTCTCTTTCTCCCCGAGGAGAGGAGCCCCTTCCCTCTCTTTCTCCCTGAGGAGAGGAGCCCCTTCCCTCTGGCAGCTATCCACAGACACGTTTGTGACTGCTTTTTCAATTACTGGTAATCAAAGGCAGCGAATATTATGACAGCATCCAACACAGCCTGGCTGTGGGCGGTAGCCCCCCACCCCCCAATCACACCATCATAGTCATTCATTTACTGTCAGCCTGCCGCCACCATCCCCGCTCTGCCTCGCCGCCACACCGCAATCTCCCGGCTGAGAGCTCGCCCCGGGAAAATGAAGTAGAGAAAAAGGGAAGAGAGAAAGGGACCTCCGAGAGGGTGTGTGTGTGTGATGGATCAAGAGAAGGGGCCCGTTGCCTTATCAAGGATTTAGACACCCGTGTGTGTGGGAGGGGGGTGTTGGGTGTGTGTGTGTGTGTGTGTGTGTGTGCGGGGCGGGGATGTGTGTGTGTGGGGGGGGGTGTGTGTGTGGATGCATGTTTGTGTGTCTGGAATTGGAAGAGGTTGTCTGTGTGCACACACTGGTGTTTCATCCAACTAATCACATCTATCTGTTTTGCCTGCTAATTTTGCCACAGGTAATCTCTACTTTACCACCACATAGTCATTAATTAGGCACTAACTTCTGGTCTTTTCCACTCAAGGAGATGGGGAAGACATTACACTTCACACACTTTCACTCGCCTTCGGGATCATTTGTTATTTTCTGTCGTATATATTTTTAGCGAGATCATTCCCACAGTTATGGCACGTTCATTGACGTCATCTACATTCACACCACACACTTTCATGGTATCGGTGGCTAAGTTGTGTGCAAAATGTTTGGCTAGATGTCTTCGAGACATTCCCATCTAACATTTACAGATATTTTCCACATTCCTATTGCATGTGTACTCCCGTAATCTACATCGACACCACCTACTGCTTCCTGTCTTTCGTATTGCTTCATGAATCCATCAGTAGTCTAGTCTCAGCAGTTGCTCTGTCTAATGCTTCTAACAATTTTTATTTTATTTAACCTTTATTTAACTCGGCAAGTCAGTTAAGAACAAATTCTTATTTACAATGGCGACCTACCAAAAGGCAAAAGGCGATGACGACAAACAATACCCCATTAGTAGTAGTTATAATATCTCTGGTTGGATGATGACAACAATACCCCATTAGTAGTAGTTATAATATCTCTGGTTGGATGACGACAAAACAATACCCCATTAGTAGTAGTTATAATATCTCTGGTTGGATGATGACAACAATACCCCATTAGTAGTAGTTATAATATCTCTGGTTGGATGACGACAAAACAATACCCCATTAGTGGTAGTTATAATATCTCTGGTTGGATGACGACAAAACAATACCCCATTAGTGGTAGTTATAATATCTCTGGTTGGATGATGACAACAATACCCCATTAGTAGTAGTTATAATATCTCTGGTTGGATGACGACAAAACAATACCCCATTAGTGGTAGTTATAATATCTCTGGTTGGATGACGACAAAACAATACCCCATTAGTAGTAGTTATAATATCTCTGGTTGGATGATGACAACAATACCCCATTAGTAGTAGTTATAATATCTCTGGTTGGATGACGACAAAACAATACCCCATTAGTGGTAGTTATAATATCTCTGGTTGGATGATGACAACAATACCCCATTAGTAGTAGTTATAATATCTCTGGTTGGATGACGACAAAACAATACCCCATTAGTAGTAGTTATAATATCTCTGGTTGGATGATGACAAACAATACCCCATTAGTGGTAGTTATAATATCTCTGGTTGGATGATGACAACAATACCCCATTAGTAGTAGTTATAATATCTCTGGTTGGATGACGACAAAACAATACCCCATTAGTAGTAGTTATAATATCTCTGGTTGGATGACGACAAAACAATACCCCATTAGTGGTAGTTATAATATCTCTGGTTGGATGATGACAACAATACCCCATTAGTAGTAGTTATAATATCTCTGGTTGGATGACGACAAAACAATACCCCATTAGTAGTAGTTATAATATCTCTGGTTGGATGATGACAACAATACCCCATTAGTAGTAGTTATAATATCTCTGGTTGGATGACGACAAAACAATACCCCATTAGTGGTAGTTATAATATCTCTGGTTGGATGATGACAACAATACCCCATTAGTAGTAGTTATAAGATCTCTGGTTGGATGATGACAACAATACCCCATTAGTAGTAGTTATAAGATCTCTGGTTGGATGATGACAACAATACCCCATTAGTAGTAGTTATAATATCTCTGGTTGGATGATGACAACAATACCCCATTAGTAGTAGTTATAAGATCTCTGGTGGGATGTTTTTATTTGCCTTATTTGATATCTATTCAGCCGTAAATCCTTTCATCCCATTTTCTTTCATATCCCCTTTCATATCAGTGAGGGGGAAGGTGTTATAGCTCTGAATTCCCTATATGGTTCTCTATGTTTGAGGGTGTTATAGCTCTGAATTCCCTATATGGTTCTCTATGTTTGAGGGTGTTATAGCTCTGAATTCCCTATATGGTTCTCTATGTTTGAGGGTGTTATAGCTCTGAATTCCCTATATGGTTCTCTATGTTTGAGGGTGTTATAGCTCCGAATTCCCTATATGGTTCTCTATGTTTGAGGGTGTTATAGCTCTGAATTCCCTATATGGTTCTCTATGTTTGAGGGTGTTATAGCTCTGAA
Source organism: Oncorhynchus tshawytscha (assembly GCF_018296145.1). Taxonomy (NCBI): domain Eukaryota; kingdom Metazoa; phylum Chordata; class Actinopteri; order Salmoniformes; family Salmonidae; genus Oncorhynchus; species Oncorhynchus tshawytscha. The sequence continues at coordinate 49,094,138 of NC_056447.1, read as the reverse complement.
TTCCCTATATGGTTCTCTATGTTTGAGGGTGTCATAGCTCTGAATTCCCTATATGGTTCTCTATGTTTGAGGGTGTCATATCTCTCTATTCCCTATATTGTTCTCTATGTTTGAGGGTGTCATATCTCTCTATTCCCTATATAGTTCTCTATGTTTGAGGATGTCATATCTCTCTATTCCCTATATAGTTCTCTATGTTTGAGGGTGTCATATCTCTCTATTCCCTATATAGTTCTCTATGTTTGAGGATGTCATATCTCTCTATTCCCTATATAGTTCTCTATGTTTGAGGGTGTCATAGCTCTGAATTCCCTATATAGTTCTCTATGTTTGAGGATGTCATAGCTCTGAATTCCCTATATGGTTCTCTATGTTTGAGGGTGTCATATCTCTCTATTCCCTATATGGTTCTCTATGTTTGAGGGTGTCATATCTCTCTATTCCCTATATAGTTCTCTATGTTTGAGGATGTCATATCTCTCTATTCCCTATATAGTTCTCTATGTTTGAGGGTGTCATAGCTCTGAATTCCCTATATAGTTCTCTATGTTTGAGGGTGTCATAGCTCTGAATTCCCTATATAGTTCTCTATGTTTGAGGGTGTCATAGCTCTGAATTCCCTATATAGTTCTCTATGTTTGAGGATGTCATAGCTCTGAATTCCCTATATGGTTCTCTATGTTTGAGGGTGTCATATCTCTCTATTCCCTATATAGTTCTCTATGTTTGAGGATGTCATATCTCTCTATTCCCTATATAGTTCTCTATGTTTGAGGGTGTCATAGCTCTGAATTCCCTATATAGTTCTCTATGTTTGAGGGTGTCATAGCTCTGAATTCCCTATATAGTTCTCTATGTTTGAGGGTTTCATAGCTCTGAATTCCCTATATAGTTCTCTATGTTTGAGGGTGTCATAGCTCTCTATTCCCTATATAGTCCTCTATGTTTGAGGGTGCCATTTGGGATACATTCCTAGTTTCAGAGACAGTCGATTTAAAGATCTGAGGTGTTGTCTGCTGGTGTCTTCCAGCCTTTGGTCTGTGATCCCCCTCTTTCCCCTTCCTTCCAAAGCGGGTGATATGTCTGACAGGTAGAACCAGCCAACCCACAGATATCACGGAGGGAATGAAACCTTTATTTCTTCTCCCCTCCCACCCGCTATCCTCCACCCTGCAGACCCTTCTTATCCACACACACACAAACATATATACACATACACATATACACACAAACACTTTTACACACATACACACACACACACAAACATTTACACACACACACACACACACACACAAAAATATATACACATACACACAAACACATTTACACACATACACATTTACACACACACACACACACACACACACACACACACACACACACACACACACACACACACACACACACACACACACACACACACACAAAACATATATACACATACACACATATACATTTACACACACACACACACACACACACACACAAACATATATACACATGCACATATACACACAAACACATTTACACACACACACACACAAACATATACACACACACACACACACAAACATATATACACACACACAAACATATATACACATACACATATACACACAAACACATTTACACACATACACACACACACACAAAACATATATACACATACACACAAACACATTTACACACACACACACACACACACACACACACACACACACACACACACACACACACACACACACACACAAACATATATATACATACACACAAACACATTTACACACACACACACACAAACATATATACACATACACACACACACACAAACATATATACACATACACACACATACACACAAACATATATACACATACACACCCACAAACATATATACACATACACACCCACAAACATATATACACATACACACACATACACACAAAAACATTTACAGACATACACTGTCGTGTCTTTGGCTATGGCGGATTAAGTGATATGACATGCTATTCTATAATTTCTCCGTAATTAATATCACCTGATTGAGCTAATCATGTAAATGTAATTAACTAGAGAGTCGGGGCACCACAAAATAATATTTATAGTGTCACGTTCTGACCATAGTTCTTGTGTGTTTTCCCTTGTTTTAGTGTTGGTCAGGACGTGAGCTGGGTGGGCATTCTATGTTGTATGTCTAGTTTGTCTATTTCTATGTTTGGCCTGATATGGTTCTCAATCAGAGGCAGGTGTTAGTCATTGATTGGGAACCATATTTAGGCAGCCGGTTTTTGTGTTGGTTTTTGTGGGTGGTTGTTTCCTGTCTTTGTGTTCTCTGCACCAGATAGGACTGTTTCGGTTTTGCCACATTTGTTATTTTGTATTTGTGTTCATGTTTAGTTTTTCTTATTAAAAAAACATGAACTCTAACCACGCAGCATTTTGGTCCTCCTCTCCTTCGACAGAAGAAAGCCGTTACATATAGAGCTGTTATCTTCCGAATAAACTCTTAAAGACCTAGTAATATTTTACATCAATAGCAGTCAATATCAATCGTCATCTTAATTCAGTCTCATCTGAAAGTTGTAAATTCTGGCTAAATTCTGGCTAAATTCTGCAATAACCCTGGCTAACAATTTGAATCAGCAATACAAAATTGGGTTTAATTATTTATTTACTAAATACCTAACTAATCAGACAGAATTACACATACACATAATTAAATCATAACTTGATTACAAATTACGTCATAAAGGAAAATTTCCCTGGCGGGCGGGAACAGATATGACAGCTTGTTACACAAAGGAAAAGGGCTGGGTTTGAGTGAAAGAGTGGGAAGACTGAGGGACACAGGGAGAAGCTGTGCTATCGTAAATACAGTATCTGATGCATTCTAAATTACCGGCCATTTGGAAAAGGAAAATGCAATAAATATTTACTCTGAGCTGCGCTTCGGTAGGTTGGTGGTAGATGGAAGGCCGTGTTGCCCAACCGAGTCCTTTGAAGAATGTCTCTGGTTGGCAATTGGATACATTGTAGTAACGTCGTTGTGTGCTAGACGGAATACTCTGTCTGTTCCTTCCTAACCCTCGTTTGCAGCTGATGTTGCTAACTCAACAGCTAGGAGGTATCACTTCTGTAGTGAATAAGAGTTCACAGTTCATACCATTCGCCACCAAAGCTCACGCTGATGTTGGCTTCATTCTGTAGTTATTATCTGAACCATTCTGACATAGAACCGTCGTCCTACATCCTCGGAACAGGAAGTTATATTGTAGTCTAGGGCTTATATAGGAAGGGGAGAGGAGGGCGTGTTTGAAAAGTTTTCGCAGGGGCGGGCCACTGATTGAGCAGCCCTATCATATGAAAATCCAAATCTCTCATTTTAGAAGCTAAAATCACATTTCATCCCATCACAAATAATTTCATATTCAAACATTTACATTGAACAACAATTCCATGTGAATCCGATAACTCTGATGTGTAGACTTTCCACTGTAGAGTTTGTCATCTTATCATTGATGAGAATGTCTCAGATGACAACCGAACTGACATCATATTCTTTAAGTACCACCGCATATGTTCAATTGGTCGGATTACCAGAATATAGTTAATTTCCCCCCACCTTCTAATGTTCCCCGAATCTCAATGTTAACCAAGGGTTTTGCAAATGACACCTCAGTAGGGTAGAGAGAGGAAAAAGTGGGGAAGAGGTATTTATGGCTGTCATAAACCTACCCCCCAGGCCAACGTCATGACAACACATACACACAAACACACACACACACATATATACACACACATACACAAGCACATATATACACACACACAAACACATATATACACACAAACACATACACACATACGCTCACACACATACGCACACACACACACACATATACAATCACACACACACAGGAGGGGTCTGTGGTTGTAACTGCTCTAATAAAGGCCTTGTGGAGAGGTCATTTCACACTTGGTTCCCCTTAACACCCCTGACGTGTTTTATCATTGGCTCCCCTTAATACCCCTGACGTGTTTTATCATTGGTTCCCCTCAACACCCCTGACGTGTTTTATCATTGGTTCCCCTCAACACCCCTGACGTGTTTTATCATTGGTTCCCCTTAACACCCCTGACGTGTTTTATCATTGGTTCCCCTCAAAACCCCTGACGTGTTTTGTCATTGGTTCCCCTTAACACCCCTGACGTGTTTTATCATTGGTTCCCCTTAACACCCCTGACGTGTTTTATCATTGGTTCCCCTCAACACCCCTGACGTGTTTTATCATTGGTTCCCCTTAACACCCCTGACGTGTTTTATCATTGGTTCCCCTCAACACCCCTGTCGTGTTTTATCATTGGTTCCCCTCAACACCCCTGACGTGTTTTATCATTGGTTCCCCTCAACACCCCTGACGTGTTTTATCATTGGTTCCCCTCAACACCCCTGACGGTTTGGTAAAAACAAGGCTAACTGGGTTATTTGGTATGTTCCTACAGTACTGCTCCATGTTGTCTGTACTGTAGCCTTCCGTATTGCATGGGGTGTAATGCATTTTTTAAAGTGATGGTCGAGATGTCTCATCCTTCTATTTTCAATGATCTACAGAGAGTTTAAATGTACGTTACATTAGTGCAAGCTGCAGAACATGATAGTAATCAAAAACAGAGGCCAATTGTGTCTTGTTTCATATGCATGCAGACAGACAGACAGACAGACAGACAGACAGACAGACAGACAGACATACATACATACATACATACATACATACATACATACATACATACATACATACATACATACATACATACATACATACATACATACATACATACATACATACATACATGAGGGTACTAATCTTTACTGAACAGACTTATGGGAAAGTGGAGTGTAGAGTTGGTCTCCATTTGAATTGAAGGCAGTAAATTCAGGAAGTAAACTAAAAATGTATACAATACAAAAATGTAGAGGCATTTATTTTCAATTACTTCTCAATAAACTGAAAACTAGAAGTTATATATTTTAAAAGAATTTTAAATTAATATCACTTCCTGAATAGTCTGGCCCTATCCATGAGAACTCAGAAGAGAGGACTACTTCAGTGCAGGCGCCACAACTCTGAATATATCCACCAATATTAGCATAATTACATGAGTTTATTTACCAACTAATAGTCTTATATTAGGCTGTATGTAACTGCTCAGTAAAAACACTCGATAGCTTCTGGTAGTGATCAAAGTGGCCACTGATCAGAGAACGTCTTTCATCATGAAACTCTTAACAGTTAAGATGAGCTCTTTCCCAACCAAAGTCAATATGTGTTTTGATAACAAGTAGGGTATGATGTGTGGCTACAGCTTCAAAAACGGACTTTTTTATACATTGACAGACTTGGCACAACTACAATAACATTTTAATGTGGTCACTTTGGTATCACAATATGCTAATGAATGTAAAGGATTGCATTTATGTAGAGCTTTTCATTAGGTCTCATGGCACTTTATATTGCTACTGCATCTCTCAATGTAAATCTCAATCTGCTTTTGAAATCAAGGTCATCCTTTCAAAAGCAATGTTAATGTAATCTGAAAGAAGCCTAACATCTCCAGGATATCTGACTTCTCATACTCCTCTGCATACACGCAGGTCATTTCCACAGTGTCAACTGTGACACCATACTGGTTACTGTTATAGTCTGGTTATAGGCTGGTTAGTGTTATAGTCTGGTTATAGTCTAGTTAGTGTTATAGTCTGGTTATAGTCTAGTTAGTGTTATAGTCTGGTTATAGTCTAGTTAGTGTTATAGTCTGGTTATAGTCTAGTTAGTGTTATAGTCTGGTTATAGGCTGGTTAGTGTTATAGTCTGGTTATAGTCTAGTTAGTGTTATAGTCTGGTTATAGGCTGGTTAGTGTTATAGTCTGGTTATAGTCTAGTTAGTGTTATAGTCTGGTTATAGTCTAGTTAGTGTTATAGTCTGGTTATAGTTATAGTCTGGTTATAGTCTAGTTAGTGTTATAGTCTGGTTATAGTCTAGTTAGTGTTATAGTCTAGTTAGTGTTATAGTCTGGTTGGTGTTATAGTCTGGTTATAGTCTAGTTAGTGTTATAGTCTAGTTAGTGTTATAGTCTGGTTATAGTCTAGTTGGTGTTATAGTCTGGTTGGTGTTATAGTCTGGTTATAGTCTAGTTAGTGTTATAGTCTGGTTAGTGTTATAGTCTGGTTAGTGTTATAGTCTGGTTATAGTCTAGTTAGTGTTATAGTCTAGTTAGTGTTATAGTCTGGTTGGTGTTATAGTCTGGTTATAGTCTAGTTAGTGTTATAGTCTGGTTAGTGTTATAGTCTGGTTATAGTCTAGTTAGTGTTATAGTCTGGTTGGTGTTATAGTCTGGTTATAGTCTAGTTAGTGTTATAGTCTGGTTGGTGTTATAGTCTGGTTAGTGCTATAGTCTGGTTAGTGTTATAGTCTAGTTATAGTCTGGTTAGTGTTATAGTCTGGTTAGTGTTATAGTGTGGTTAGTGTTATAGTCTGGTTAGTGTTATAGTCTGGTTAGTGTTATAGTCTCGATATAGTCTGGTTGGTGTTATAGTCTGGTTCATGTTATAGTCTGGTTATAGTCTGGTTAGTGTTATAGTGTGGTTAGTGTTATAGTCTGGTTAGTGTTATAGGCTGGTTAGTGTTATAGTCTGGTTAGTGTTATAGTCTGGTTGGTGTTATAGGCTGGTTAGTGTTATAGTCTGGTTGGTGTTATAGTCTGGTTATAGTCTAGTTAGTGTTATAGTCTGGTTGGTGTTATAGGCTGGTTAGTGTTATAGTCTGGTTAGTGTTATAGTCTGGTTGGTGTTATAGTCTGGTTATAGTCTAGTTAGTGTTATAGTCTGGTTAGTGTTATAGTCTAGTTAGTGTTATAGTCTGGTTAGTGTTATAGTCTGGTTATAGTCTAGTTAGTGTTATAGTCTGGTTAGTGTTATAGTCTGGTTAGTGTTATAGTCTGGTTATAGTCTAGTTAGGGTTATAGTCTGGTTGGTGTTATAGTCTGGTTCATGTTATAGTCTGGTTATAGTCTGGTTAGTGTTATAGTGTGGTTAGTGTTATAGTCTGGTTAGTGTTATAGTCTGGTTGGTGTTATAGTCTGGTAGTGTTATAGTCTGGTTATAGTCTGGTTCGTGTTATAGTCTGGTTATGGTCTGGTTAGTGTTATAGTCTGGTTGGTGTTATAGTCTGGTTATAGTCTGGTTAGTGTTATAGTCTGGTTATAGTCTGGTTAGTGTTATAGTCTGGTTATAGTCTAGTTAATGTTATAGTCTGGTTAGTGTTATAGTCTGGTTAGTGTTATAGTCTGGTTAGTGTTATAGTCTGGTTAGTGTTATAGTCTGGTTGGTGATATAGGCTGGTTAGTGTTATAGTCTGGTTAGTGTTATAGTCTGGTTGGAGTTATAGTCTGGTTAGTGTTATAGTCTGGTTATAGTCTAGTTAGTGTTATAGTCTGGTTAGTGTTATAGTCTGGTTAGTGTTATAGTCTGGTTAGTGTTATAGTCTAGTTAGTGTTATAGTCTGGTTAGTGTTATAGTCTGGTTATAGTCTAGTTAGTGTTATAGTCTGGTTGGTGTTATAGTCTGATTAGTGTTATAGTCTGGTTATAGCCTAGTTAGTGTTATAGTCTGGTTGGTGTTATAGTCTAGTTAGTGTTATAGTCTGGTTAGTGTTATAGTCTGGTTATAGTCTAGTTAGTGTTATAGTCTGGTTGGTGTTATAGTCTGGTTAGTGTTATAGTCTGGTTAGTGTTATAGTCTGGTTATAGTCTAGTTAGTGTTATAGTCTGGTTGATGTTATAGTCTGGTTAGTGTTATAGTCTGGTTATAGTCTAGTTAGTGTTATAGTCTAGTCTGGTTAGTGTTATAGTCTGGTTATAGTCTAGTTGGTGTTATAGTCTGGTTAGTGTTATAGTCTGATTAGTGTTATAGTCTGGTTATAGTCTGGTCAGTGTTATAGTCTGGTTAGTGTTATAGTCTGGTTATAGTCTAGTTAGTGTTATAGTCTGGTTATAGTCTAGTTAGTGTAATAGTCTGGTTAGTGTTATAGTCTGGTTATAGTCTAGTTAGTGTTATAGTCTGGTTGGTGTTATAGTCTGGTTATAGTCTAGTTAGTGTTATAGTCTGATTAGTGTTATAGTCTGGTTAGTGTTATAGTCTGGTTATAGTCTGGTTAGTGTTGTAGTCTGGTTAGTGTTATAGTCTGGTTATAGTCTAGTTAGTGTTATAGTCTGGTTAGTGTTATAGTCTGGTTATAGTCTAGTTAGTGTAATAGCCTGGTTAGTGTTATAGTCTGGTTGGTGTTATAGTCTGGTTATAGTCTAGTTAGTGTTATAGTCTGGTTAGTGTTATAGTCTGGTTAGTGTTATAGTCTGGTTGGTGTTATAGTCTGGTTATTGTTATAGTCTGGTTATAGTCTAGTTAGTGTTATAGTCTGGTTGGTGTTATAGTCTGGTTATAGTCTAGTTAGTGTTATAGTCTGGTTAGTGTTATAGTCTGGTTATAGTCTAGTTAGTGTTATAGTCTGGTTAGTGTTATAGTCTGGTTATAGTCTAGTTAGGGTTATAGTCTGGTTGGTGTTATAGTCTGGTTAGTGTTATAGTCTGGTTATAGTCTAGTTAGTGTTATAGTCTAGTTAGTGTTATAGTCTGGTTGGTGTTATAGTCTGGTTATAGTCTAGTTAGTGTTATAGTCTGGTTAGTGTTATAGTCTGGTTGGTGTTATAGTCTGGTTAGTGTTATAGTCTGGTTGGTGTTATAGTCTGGTTGGTGTTATAGTCTGGTTGGTGTTATAGTCTGGTTATAGTCTGGTTAGTGTTATAGTCTGGTTATAGTCTAGTTAGTGTTATAGTCTAGTTAGGGTTATAGTCTGGTTGGTGTTTTAGTCTGGTTAGTGTTATAGTCTGGTTAGTGTTATAGTCTGGTTGTTGTTATAGTCTGGTTGGTGTTATAGTCTGGTTGGTGTTATAGTCTGGTTATAGTCTGGTTAGTGTTATAGTCTGGTTATAGTCTAGTTAGTGTTATAGTCTAGTTAGTGTTATAGTCTAGTTAGTGTTATAGTCTGGTTAGTGTTATAGTCTGGTTAGTGTTATAGTCTGGTTAGTGTTATAGTCTGGTTGGTGTTCTAGTCTGGTTCTAGTCTGGTTAGTGTTATAGTCTGGTTAGTGTTATAGTCTGGTTATAGTCTAGTTAGGGTTATAGTCTGGTTAGTGTTATAGTCTGGTTAGTGTTATAGTCTGGTTAGTGTTACAGTCTGGTTGGTGTTATAGTCTGGTTGGTGTTATAGTCTGGTTAGTTTTATAGTCTGGTTAGTGTTATAGTCTGGTTATAGTCTGGTTGGTGTTATAGTCTGGTTGGTGTTATAGTCTGGTTATAGTCTAGTTAGTGTTATAGTCTGGTTGGTGTTATAGTCTGGTTAGTGTTATAGTCTGGTTGGTGTTATAGTCTGGTTGGTGTTATAGTCTGGTTGGTGTTATAGTCTGGTTATAGTCTGGTTAGTGTTATAGTCTGGTTATAGTCTAGTTAGTGTTATAGTCTAGTTAGGGTTATAGTCTGGTTGGTGTTTTAGTCTGGTTAGTGTTATAGTCTGGTTAGTGTTATAGTCTGGTTGGTGTTATAGTCTGGTTGGTGTTATAGTCTGGTTGGTGTTATAGTCTGGTTATAGTCTGGTTAGTGTTATAGTCTGGTTATAGTCTAGTTAGTGTTATAGTCTAGTTAGTGTTATAGTCTAGTTAGTGTTATAGTCTGGTTAGTGTTATAGTCTGGTTAGTGTTATAGTCTGGTTAGTGTTATAGTCTGGTTGGTGTTCTAGTCTGGTTATAGTCTGGTTAGTGTTATAGTCTGGTTAGTGTTATAGTCTGGTTATAGTCTAGTTAGGGTTATAGTCTGGTTAGTGTTATAGTCTGGTTAGTGTTATAGTCTGGTTAGTGTTACAGTCTGGTTGGTGTTATAGTCTGGTTGGTGTTATAGTCTGGTTAGTTTTATAGTCTGGTTAGTGTTATAGTCTGGTTATAGTCTGGTTGGTGTTATAGTCTGGTTGGTGTTATAGTCTGGTTATAGTCTAGTTAGTGTTATAGTCTGGTTAGTGTTATAGTCTGGTTATAGTCTAGTTAGGGTTATAGTCTGGTTGGTGTTATAGTCTGGTTAGTGTTATAGTCTGGTGAGTGTTATAGTCTGGTTGGTGTTATAGTCTGGTTGGTGTTATAGTCTGGTTGGTGTTATAGTCTGGTTAGTGTTATAGTCTGGTTAGTGTTATAGTCTGGTTAGTGTTATAGTCTGGTTGGTGTTATAGTCTGGTTGGTGTTATAGTCTGGTTAGTGTTATAGTCTGGTTAGTGTTATAGTCTGGTTAGTGTTATAGTCTGGTTAGTGTTATAGTCTGGTTGGTGTTATAGTCTGGTTGGTGTTATAGTCTGGTTCGTGTTATAGTCTGGTTATAGTCTGGTTAGTGTTATAGTCTGGTTAGTGCTATAGTCTGGTTATAGTCTAGTTAGTGTTATAGTCTGGTTGGTGTTATAGTCTGGTTAGTGTTATAGTCTGGTTATAGTCTGGTTAGTGTTATAGTCTGGTTGGTGTTATAGTCTGGTTGGTGTTATAGTCTGGTTAGTGTTATAGTCTGGTTATAGTCTGGTTAGTGTTATAGTCTGGTTAGTGTTATAGTCTGGTTATAGTCTGGTTAGTGTTATAGTCTGGTTATAGTCTAGTTAGTGTTATAGTCTGGTTAGTGTTATAGTCTAGTTAGTGTTATAGTCTGGTTAGTGTTATAGTCTGGTTATAGTCTAGTTAGTGTTATAGTCTGGTTGGTGTTATAGTCTGGTTATAGTCTAGTTAGTGTTATAGTCTGGTTGGTGTTATAGTCTGGTTATAGTCTAGTTAGTGTTATAGTCTGGTTGGTGTTATAGTCTGGTTATAGTCTAGTTAGTGTTATAGTCTGGTTGGTGT